>NC_143577.1:119415604-119665021 GCF_048544385.1 Mastigoproctus giganteus | reverse complement strand
TTTTTACATAATTTGTTAACACACATTTTGTTGGATCTGTGAACTGCAAAGATTTAGAACATATTTTTCTGATATAATTTAAAACTTCATAAATGAACGTTCTGTTATGGTAATAGAAATGAGAAAATACAGATATATACACCTAAAAATTAACAGATTTTCTAATTTTCACAACCTATTTGTAGGTGTCAAATGTATATTTTAGCCGTTAGGGGATAGCACAGCTTGGAACTCCACAAAGTTTACGAAAGATAGCCTTTGTTTGTCCATAAGATCTTCACTGAAAATGGGGAAGTTTGAGAAAATCACATGTCACCTTTAGATATTTTGCGTGTCCAACCGGAAAAAATTTGTCCCGTTATATTATTTTCAATTGCTAGAATTTGTACGAAATCGAACTTTTTGTGGCAGTTTCTCTTTCGAGATAGAGAAATTGTCCTTAAACGATTTCGCCCACCTTTCAATCCAACCCTCAGGTTTTTTATGCATTCCAACTCAAAAAAATCACGCAAAACGACTGTAAAACGGTTCGCAACCGACTAGTCGGAATTATTGAAATCATGAAAAATAAATATCATAAAGCTACATTGACTGGTAGTTTAAAATCAACACTTGTTGACAAGCTGATGGAGGGGAAAAAATAACGTTCAATCTCAGCAACTGCGAATAGATCCAAAACAGTTAAAAGCTGAGATTTTTAATAAATTTTCAGTTATCCATCAACACTTTGTAATCTTTTCAAAACAAACGTGAAAAAATCAACTTAAAATTCTTAATTTTAAGCATTTTCCGTGTATTATAAGATAAATTTGAACTTGAACAGCTCATTCAAATCATAAAAAACATCCCCAAATAGCGTAAAACCCCAACAAATACAGCCAAACCTCGGAAAATCTAAGAAAAATTATGTAAAAAATCTTAACATGTTTTTCAACATTTATTTGCGATTGAGACCCACACAAGAGGATTACGGTGTCACAGCAGATTAAAGCCTCATGATTCAAAAATATATAACTCAAGGGGATTAATAATGATTATAACGTTCTTGGGTTTTTTTCTCAGAATTCCAATAAGCTTACACATTAACATGAAAAAACAACGGAAACTGTGTACATGTAATTAATGGACCCTTTAAAATTAGAGAAAATGATCAGAAAGAGAGAAAATAATCGGCTTTTCCCCATGTACCCAAAGGATGTGTTTGTGAGATTTTTACACATCATTAGTGATGTGTAAGCAAATTAAAATTTGCTTACACATCATGTGTAAGCAAAAATGTTGTGATGTGTAAGCAAATTAAAATTTGCTTACACATCACAACATTTTTGTGCTGTCAAAACATGAAATTCATTCATCACAGTAAAAATCAGGGTGGAAACACACAAAACACTGTCAAGAGACAGAAATATAAGAAAATTATGTAAAAATATCTTAAAAATACAGCTTCAACATTTATTCAACCCTCAGACCCCAGCCACAACTTCACAGGTTCTTAGAAACCCCCCTCAAAACGATTATGGTGTTAAGACACGCCTAAGGTTAAAAAAATATTAACCGTTATCATTGAAATAATCACATTTTAGATCTTTTGTGTACTGTAAAATTAACAATGACAACAGAAACTATACTTTTATGAATCTATCGGCATAACAACTGATGAATTTTCATATGCACACACTCATACAAAAGATGAGCAAAGGTAATTTGAGACAAAAATCTTGATTTAACACAAAAACAACATAATAGATGATGGGCAAAACACCATACATGTGTTCATACAATTCTAAACTACCATATTTAAAGTGCATGTTACAATAAGAAAAACAAGCAGTGTGTTACAATAGGAAAACTCACCACAATGTTCCAGAAACATAAGTAATTTTGAATCTCAAAGCCAACAAGAGTTCTGAAACCATGGTAATAGCAGTAATAATCACCGCTGTTACAATCATATCCTTATTGATGTACCGTGTTTATTATATAATTCGTCATTTACCAATGTAACGCCTTACTTTATATTTGAAAAAGGAAAAATTCGAAGCAAACACATGAAAATTTAAGATAATTTTAACTGGAAGCGTATACATTTCAAGCGTCACACTTTAAATTTCATTATTTCGACCGAAAATAGCCGATGCCTGCAGAAATAGTACCCACCGAAGGCAATTAGGCTAAGACTGCATGCTATTTTCACATTCACATTGAACCAAAATAAACCTGAAAAATAAAATAACCGCTGCAGATCACCGACTATTTTACACACGATAAGACCGAACAACACCAACCTAAGTCAAAGATTTCACTAAAAATTATTTGATTTAGTGAAATCTTTGACTTAGGTTGGTGTTGTTCGGTCTTATCGTGTGTAAAATAGTCGGTGATCTGCAGCGGTTATTTTATTTTTCAGGTTTATTTTGGTTCAATGTGAATGTGAAAATAGCATGCAGTCTTAGCCTAATTGCCTTCGGTGGGTACTATTTCTGCAGGCATCGGCTATTTTCGGTCGAAATAATGAAATTTAAAGTGTGACGCTTGAAATGTATACGCTTCCAGTTAAAATTATCTTAAATTTTCATGTGTTTGCTTCGAATTTTTCCTTTTTCAAATATAAAGTAAGGCGTTACATTGGTAAATGACGAATTATATAATAAACACGGTACATCAATAAGGATATGATTGTAACAGCGGTGATTATTACTGCTATTACCATGGTTTCAGAACTCTTGTTGGCTTTGAGATTCAAAATTACTTATGTTTCTGGAACATTGTGGTGAGTTTTCCTATTGTAACACACTGCTTGTTTTTCTTATTGTAACATGCACTTTAAATATGGTAGTTTAGAATTGTATGAACACATGTATGGTGTTTTGCCCATCATCTATTATGTTGTTTTTGTGTTAAATCAAGATTTTTGTCTCAAATTACCTTTGCTCATCTTTTGTATGAGTGTGTGCATATGAAAATTCATCAGTTGTTATGCCGATAGATTCATAAAAGTATAGTTTCTGTTGTCATTGTTAATTTTACAGTACACAAAAGATCTAAAATGTGATTATTTCAATGATAACGGTTAATATTTTTTTAACCTTAGGCGTGTCTTAACACCATAATCGTTTTGAGGGGGGTTTCTAAGAACCTGTGAAGTTGTGGCTGGGGTCTGAGGGTTGAATAAATGTTGAAGCTGTATTTTTAAGATATTTTTACATAATTTTCTTATATTTCTGTCTCTTGACAGTGTTTTGTGTGTTTCCACCCTGATTTTTACTGTGATGAATGAATTTCATGTTTTGACAGCACAAAAATGTTGTGATGTGTAAGCAAATTTTAATTTGCTTACACATCACAACATTTTTGCTTACACATGATGTGTAAGCAAATTTTAATTTGCTTACACATCACTAATGATGTGTAAAAATCTCACAAACACATCCTTTGGGTACATGGGGAAAAGCCGATTATTTTCTCTCTTTCTGATCATTTTCTCTAATTTTAAAGGGTCCATTAATTACATGTACACAGTTTCCGTTGTTTTTTCATGTTAATGTGTAAGCTTATTGGAATTCTGAGAAAAAAACCCAAGAACGTTATAATCATTATTAATCCCCTTGAGTTATATATTTTTGAATCATGAGGCTTTAATCTGCTGTGACACCGTAATCCTCTTGTGTGGGTCTCAATCGCAAATAAATGTTGAAAAACATGTTAAGATTTTTTACATAATTTTTCTTAGATTTTCCGAGGTTTGGCTGTATTTGTTGGGGTTTTACGCTATTTGGGGATGTTTTTTATGATTTGAATGAGCTGTTCAAGTTCAAATTTATCTTATAATACACGGAAAATGCTTAAAATTAAGAATTTTAAGTTGATTTTTTCACGTTTGTTTTGAAAAGATTACAAAGTGTTGATGGATAACTGAAAATTTATTAAAAATCTCAGCTTTTAACTGTTTTGGATCTATTCGCAGTTGCTGAGATTGAACGTTATTTTTTCCCCTCCATCAGCTTGTCAACAAGTGTTGATTTTAAACTACCAGTCAATGTAGCTTTATGATATTTATTTTTCATGATTTCAATAATTCCGACTAGTCGGTTGCGAACCGTTTTACAGTCGTTTTGCGTGATTTTTTTGAGTTGGAATGCATAAAAAACCTGAGGGTTGGATTGAAAGGTGGGCGAAATCGTTTAAGGACAATTTCTCTATCTCGAAAGAGAAACTGCCACAAAAAGTTCGATTTCGTACAAATTCTAGCAATTGAAAATAATATAACGGGACAAATTTTTTCCGGTTGGACACGCAAAATATCTAAAGGTGACATGTGATTTTCTCAAACTTCCCCATTTTCAGTGAAGATCTTATGGACAAACAAAGGCTATCTTTCGTAAACTTTGTGGAGTTCCAAGCTGTGCTATCCCCTAACGGCTAAAATATACATTTGACACCTACAAATAGGTTGTGAAAATTAGAAAATCTGTTAATTTTTAGGTGTATATATCTGTATTTTCTCATTTCTATTACCATAACAGAACGTTCATTTATGAAGTTTTAAATTATATCAGAAAAATATGTTCTAAATCTTTGCAGTTCACAGATCCAACAAAATGTGTGTTAACAAATTATGTAAAAAGTAGCACGTTAACTAATAAGTTGTTTTTAGCAACAGTATTTTTCAGCTTTCCCTACCAATCTGATTGGTTGTATTGGGTTAACATTTGAACCTGCTTGAGTTTAAAAGGGCTAGTTTTTTGTTTATTTCTTCATGCTACTCTCACGTTTTTTCCATCCTTACAATGTTGTGTAGGTACAGTTTGTGCATGTGTTCAGGGTCAGTTGTCTGTTATGATAAAAGTTCAGAGTGTTGTGACCCGTGGGTTTCCTGCAACGACGTAGACCTTTTGGAAGTTGCCGACTGTTGTGAGACCTTTGACTGGAACGCCTCGACATATTTTCCGAAAATACGGAGTTCAACTCCCTTGGATTCCTGCGAAGACCTTTCGGACGTTGCTAACCGTTATGAGGTCTTTGACTGGAATGCCTCGACATATTTTCCAAAAACACGGAGCTCAACTCCCATTAGTACGGGGCAGTCCTGTATCGATTACACCAATTTTCATCTCTATCGCTGGATGATAGCCTCTGTTCATGGGAAGTGTCCATGAAATTTTCAACCTCTGCAAGTTTGCATCTTTCATACGATGGTGATATATCCGCATCCAACTCCTCACGGTCGGCATCGGAAGTGTCAATAGGATCGGCATACGTTGATCGTGAGGTTCATTCACCGGACATAATTATTGTCAGGGAGTATGAAGAAGAAGAAGTAAATGTTGGTGGTCCTCGGAATCCCTATGCCGTTGACGAGAGCGGTTTTTCCACGTCCGGTGCTTCCACCATGCCCATCATCTGGCACGATCGGAGTAACGATGTTTTAACAACAGATGGTGGTTACAGTAGCTTGATTTATTTAGATTAGGGAATCTTTAGTTGTAAGTATTTTGTATCTTTCTTTAGTTTTTTTAAGAATAAAATAGAATATTCTTTTGTAACTTTTATCTGTGTCTTTGTGGTTCCTTAACATTATTATTGATAGAGAAATAAGTTTTTATTCTTTTGCGAATTTTATCTGTGTCTTAGTACTATTATTGAGAGAGAGAGAAAATAAGTTCATACTAACGTCTTAGTGTTTTGGTAAAAACACAATCGCTGGATCACAATAAATATTATTTCGTTCATATAGACATGCAATTATTTTCTATTGGCTACAGAGACATGTTACAATTATGTAAAACTACGTTGTTTAATTGGGAATTGTGTTCCTGGAATTAAACCAAAGGATTATGACGTAAACGGAGGTTTATGGCACTGCTGTTTTGGGGGTTTTTTCTCAGAGTTCTACCTATTTTGCGTTTTCCAGGCTTATGGACATATCAGTATACAGATTACGTTTCGCACAAATGTTGGAAACATTTTTGAAAAAATATTGTGGATATCACTTAATTTTTTGCTTGTTATCGTGCAAAGCTGGTTTATGATTGGTTAAACTCCCACGTGATAATTATAGCATTTCAGTTGCCTTTTAGCCGTGGGGTTGATATCATTACAATTTCTGTATCTTCAAATGGATTGCTCGTGTTGGTTTTGTGAATTTTCAACCCTCCATTCAGATTCTTGTGTTGTTGTTATTAAAGTGGAGAAGAAACGTCCTGAATTGATAAAATATTCGCAGCAAAAGGAAGACAACGTGTCAAGGATTGTGGCTCTGGGTAACGTACAATTTCAAATTCAAACCATTCTCGTTCAGCTATGTGTGGGTAAAAATTTCGCTCACTGGAAAGACAAAATGTGAACTCTAATAAAACTAGATGAGCGGAAAACTATGTAAATAAGTTAAATTTAATTGCTAAGTACTTAAACTTAGCATCACCGGTCTATTTTTGTGGAGCTCAAAATTTTTTCCATACTGTAAATGCTGAACACTTTCTGGAACTATGATTGAAAACTTCATACGGGAAAACAAAAAAATGGATTGTTCTCATAACAGTATGCAATCTGAATTGAGATTTTATTATTAGTAAAGACCTGTGCGGTCTCTTTAGAATTCCGATAAAAGCTCGTTTAACCCGTGTCTGCAATGAAGATTTTAGAATTTTAACCAGAATAGTAAGAATGTTATACAGCTTGGGAGTTACGATGTTTACCTTGTAATTTTCACACAACCTGTGGTAAATTTATTTTAACTTTTTAAATTTCCCCTTAATTTATTTTAACTTTTTAAATTTCCCCTTAAACTTCAACCATTTTAAATTAATTTCGAACTTTATAATTATGAAAAAACACATTAATTGCATTCAAGTAATAACACTAATCAAATTATAACTGTGTTCGAAATAAAGAGAACCAGTGAAATCTTGCCATGAATGAGTTTGACTGTTCGTTATACGGCAAACAACAATATTCACAAGGATGTTCATGTACAAATTTATTCAAATCTATTCGAAAGCAACTGTAGTTCAGTATTCCAAACAAAAAAGGTCATCCGTTAAAATCTGTCTTCATTAAAAATTATATTGAAAATCACTTTCAAATCACAAAATACCATTGATTTGTTCATGAATACTTTAAAAAATACCATCGACGTTCAAATAATACCATTGATTTCTTCATGAATACTTTAATTATGTTCAAATAATGCCATTGATTTGTTCATGAATACTTTAAAAAATATTAGGGAATTTTTTTGGTTAAAAATATTGGTCATGAATACTTTAAAAATACCATTGATTTGTTCATGAATACTTTAAAAATACCATTGATTTGTTCATGAATACTTTAAAGTAAAAACAATTCAAAATAGCACTAATTAATTTATTGCCTAAAAATAACATTATCATGGGAAGGATTCACGTGATTGGTGATGTCATCACAATCAAAGATTCAACATCTGTGTGCGGGGGGTGGAGAGGGTGGAATACTGCCCTTGGTCTATGGCAGTGCCACCTAGCGGCGACCGTCGCAACCAAAATCGGTTCAAAGTGTTTCGGGGGTGGGTCGAAAGACCACACGCTTTGAAATTCTGTTCAAAGTGTTTCGATGACAGTGCCACCTAGTGGCGGGGTTGGGTCGACGGACCACCCGCTGACAAATTCTGTTCAAAGTGTTTTGGGGTGGGGGAGGGGGGGAAGTCGCCAGACCACCCGTTGTGCAATTCTGTTCAAAGTGTTTTGGGGTGGGGGAGGGAGGGGGAAGTCGCCAGACCACCCGCTGTGCAATTCTGTTCAAAGTGTTTCGGGGTGGGGGAGGGAGGGGGGAAGCAGACCGCGAGCTCGGAGAGGGGAGGGTTGGCGGGGTGGGGGAAGGGAGGCTTGACAGACCGCCCCCCCTGGTCAGTTTGGTTCAAAGTGCCCCCACTCCTACTAGCGTTTAACCAGGGTGCCACTGGGCCAAATGGTTTTGTCTAGTAATCGTGCTTCGCAATTGATAGGGCATGAGATAGTGAAGAAGGAATATGCTGGATGTCTTGTTCGTACTTGTCGTACTTCTACGTCGATGCCCATCCCCTCTACGCATATTTCTTTAATGACGCTCGGTGTGATACTGGGTTCAATCCGCGAGACAAATAGGTTTCCTCTTGTTTGAACTGAGGTGATGCTGTACCTTTCTGCAAGACAAGGGTGATAATCATATGGCTGGGATGTTGGAGGATGATCAGTAGGATCGTCATTTGTCCGTATGGCATGTTGTTGCTGATGGGCATTTAGGTGAGGGGGTCCTTTTTAGTGGAATTTTGAGGGGCCGATTTTGTCGGCAGAGAAATAACCTGAGCAAAAGTAGGTTTCTGATTCATGTTTGCCTCTGATGGAAGGGTTGATTTCTTTTTATTGCGATCTTGGTTTGCAGAAGAAGTAGAGCTAGGGATAGCGGTCGCTGAACCGTTTTCCGAACTGTGCATTTGTGCATACCTTTTATTGGAGGATTGGTTTTTTGAATTATCAAAAATTTGAGTGAGTGACTGCTCTTTGCATGGATCAGCATCTTGCAACTCTGCCCTACCTTTGAGGGTAGTCGTCCGTTGTGATTTAATGTGCGGGTTCTCCATCGGTTTCCCTCTTGCAACTTTTGAAATGCCAGCTGGGCAAGCCTGTGGGTTTTCGAGTATCGGGATATTTCGTCCGATTGTTCCGTTAATTGCACGTAGTTGAGTTAGGACTATGTCTAATTTATCATCAATTAGTTTCTGTTTAGCTATTAAAGTTCTATTCTGTTCATGCAGTTCATGGTTTTATTCTTGGATTCCTTGCAGAGTTTTGTGGATCGGAAGAAGAAGTTCCTGGAGTAACTCTTTTAGCATTTGTGACTCATGCTTAGAGTAATGCTGATCTGTTTTGCTTTCTAGATCATTCCGAGCTTTACTGCAGCCTATTTCTTTAATGTAGTCAAGAGTATCATTTCCATCTTCATATGTTTTCTTGTGTTCGCAATCATCTGGGCATGCGTCACGACCTAAGATATCAGTCAGTGAGCCCTTAAGCTTCTCGTTCAGCTCCGTTGCCGTGAGGTTGTCGGAAACATGTGGGGAAGGTTCTTCAGTTTCTGAGTCGCCGGAAGGCAGTCATCGGGTGATCGGCGTGTCCAGCAACGAAATCGCAAGCTGTACCTCCGACGTTATATTGTGTAAGAGACTTGTGTTTAGGGTCTAGCCCGTTGAGAAATAGCCAGTTGTGCAAATATGTGAGCCAAGAAAAGAAAGAAGGCCCGTCCGCCACTAAGGAAAACAGAGTGCCCAAGAAATGGAAGAAAGCCTATCTGCCACGAAGGAAGCCTGAACGCAAGGAAATTGGAAGTAGCGACCATTTCGGAACGTAAGTCTGTTCCTTTTTTTTTTTATTGAACCCCGAACTCATGGACTCAATCTAAACTCTGCAAGAAATTGATTGATAGTTCTTACTAAAGAAAATTCCGTTTGTAATAGGCAAGTTAGTTACTGAGGTTGAGATAAACTGCAATAAATGTTAATGATTGTGAAATAACGTAAGGGTGGTACAGGGATAATAAAAAGAGAGAAATAGTATAAAGGAATTAATAAAGAAAAATAATCATAGGGGTAATAAGTTGAGGATATGTTAACAGGTATCTTTAAGTTAGACAAGGAGTCCACAAATGATAACTTGACAGATACAGTGTGTAGGGAAAGAAATTTTATTTTTTGAGAAACCTCTTGAGTAAAGGGAGTAACTAAGGTAGAATGGATGATCTACAATGAATATTATTGATGTAAGAGGATACCTGTTGTAATACATTTCATATGTTAAAGGTTAGAAAAAAAATAATAAGAGTAATAAGAGAAAAAAAAAGAGTTTACTGATGTAAATGATAAAAATTGGTAATGGAAAGGAATGATTAATTTGGTAGTTGTTGGCGCATCGGCTTCTGTGGCCATATTGCACCTCCCAAGGTTTTTGCAGTACTTTGATCCAAGCCCGAGGCGAGAATCGAACCCGCGACCTTTGGGTTGCCGGGTAGGTACTTTACCCACTCGGCTAGCCCGGTCGGCCAATGATTAGGTAATCAGTAATGATTCATAATAAGTAAGATACAACTAATACAAAGTGTTGTTGATAATTTGTAACCGAAAAGGAACGGCCTTGAGAATAGTTGATGAGGAAGAGATAGTGTATTGTACTAGTATGGTTCTTATATATGGAAATTGGTACGCATGTATGTAGTTTTTTTTTTTTTTTTTGTAAATGTTGTTTATAATGTACATTAACGGTTTGAAATTGTTTAAAAGAAATGTCTTTAATGTTTTGCTAACACCCACTGTACACACCCTAGAATCTAGAGTTTTCTGTGAATTGCAGTTAGATTTGCGTTTTGTGGGCTGTATGGGACTTCAGTAGGGTGGAGGTCAAATCAATCAATCACAATCAAAGAAGAAAATAAAAAAGGGGAAATGCACACTTACCCACATAGTACCATGGACAAGTTGTATTCTCGTCTTACAGAACAATTTATTGGAAATGGCGCCGAGAGATTTTTATTAACAATTTATTTATTCAAGCAAAGGAAAAGGAGAGGTTACATCTACCCCTAGACAGCAAACCATTTGCTAGGAGGGTAAACATAACTATAACAGATTATCTGTGATTCTACTTTACTGTAAAGCAATTTAATCCATATTGTGAATCCGGTTCCAAGACTTGCTGCTTTGATCACTTTTGTCAGGTATTCGTGGCTGAAGGTGTCAAATGCTCTTTCGATGTCTACGTCCAGAAGGAGGCATGCGCGAGTAGCACAATGGTATCGTAACCGTCCTCACACCGCGTGGAAAAGCCCTGGGTTCGAATCCCGTCGATGACGCAAGGAACTTATTTGGTCATTTTCACTCCGTAGCTGAGTTAGTTAGTCTCAGGCGTAGATAGCTAGGTTTTCCCCCGAGAAACTGGGGTTTTTTCGTCCAGCAAACAGACAAATCGCCCAGCGAACACATGCAATTTACAGACAAAATAAATATATGGGTGGATTTACAGGGAACCTTAATATCATATATATATTTTTGTTCTTTGGTGGCATGCTGTTTGAATGAGATGAGAAATACGAAATTGTATTTTAAGCTACCAAGGTGCCAAACTTCAGAAGCGCTTGCCTGGTGTTTTATGGCGTCAATGGTTAAGTTATCCTCTTCCGATTAAGTTGCTCCGGTGGGGTCGCATTTTAGGACACAGGATTTGCTCCAATCTAGTTCTTCCGCCATGTTTAATGAAGAAATTATTTGCAGGTCTGAGAGACCTACGACTTTTGCGCTATTTTCTATTTTAGTAGTATTCGCCATTGGTACACTGCGTAGTAGTATTTGCCATTTGTACACTTCGGGTTAACTTCATTGTGACAGCTGACAGCCTAAAGCGGAAACTGGTGCACAACAGTAGTGGCCTTGAACCGTAACCCTCTCGGGGTTCTAATCAGCTTAACTCGTTCAGGGAGCACAGTAAAAAACGTCTGCACTCTGTGGGAGCTAAGCGCATCGCATTTTAACCTAGTACGATAGTTGGCTGCTCAGAGTGCCTGTTATACGTTTACTTATGGTGAGAGTCGCATTTTCGTTGCGCTTTTTGTTAATCCACGAACGCAAGTTACTCCCATCTGAAAACTGCCTAGAGCTCGCCTAAAGAAGTTTCAGTTCAAAAATTCTTTCAGGGAACAGGAAAATATAGATGACAGTTTCGCGCAGAACAGGAATTGTCACCATCACTGCCAGCAGATTATGTTAAGTAAAACGAAGGCCAACAAGGCTCTATATTTTTTGTCCAACAGAAACTTTCCGTAGTTGTAGTCCAGAACTGAGGAGTTGGTAATTGAGTTGGGAGGAACCTGTCCATCAGCACAAGCCTGTTAGTGGCGACCGATAAGGATGGTGTCGCTTTTGTGGTTGTGGAATCATCCTTGACCACAGTTCCCAGAAGTTTGGGGTTCGATCATTCCGGTGAACATTTTGACTGTGAAGGTAAGGCGGCATTCAACGAGCAGAGCTGGCAGTCTCTTAATTCCAAAAGAATGCACCATCCTTGGATTATTCTCTGTTGGGGAGGAATGGGCAGCAATTGGTGATCCATTGCAGCAGTCAGTACTCTTTAGCGCAAAATTATGGTCGTAGCGGGCGAGGCCCAAATTTCAGCTCCATATAAGATAGCAGATAAGGGGCTATGTAAACGAAGTTACTAAAGGGTACTGGATCATTCGCATGCAGCAATTGTTGTTTGGTAGTCTATCTGAGTTTGAAAAGAAACTTGTTAGTTAATCGTTTTATTTGGGCTTGAAACGTGAGCTTAGGATCAAATATTATCCCTAGTTCAGTGTGGGTTGTTATTACTGGTATTTCCAGATTAATAAGAGATACAGAGACTTCAGTGGGGTGGTTCTTCAGTGAGTACACGACTATGACTGATTTTGATGGGTTAATTCTAAGGTTAAAGTTATGTAGATATGCCTGCAATACTCTTTAATTTCGAACCGATGACACGGATGATATCAGCACATTGGTCGTTGGTCCGATTCTTGCGAGGAGGTCATCTGCTTTAACAGATGACGTCATGGTTTTTTGTAGAAATGGAACGAGTGTAGCTACGAATAATAATCCGGAGAGGACGCTGCCTTGAGGTACTCCTACAAAAATGTTTATTGACCCCGCGTTCTGATTATTTATTTTGCGGAATGACTGTTCTAGATCTGACATAGCCGAGTGTCAGGGGCGAGAGTGCAGTAGCACACGCTGTTTGAGTGGACTGTGGTTCAAGTCCGACTGCTAAATACGATTAACGCTTGTATTCATGATTTATTGTAAATGCATTTGACCTGGTGGTCGTGCCGGGGTATAAACAAAAACAACAACCTTTCTTGTAAGATGGCACTGAGGAACCAAAGTAGATCGCCTGCCATGGAAAAATAATTCTCGAGCAAATTTTTGAGAGCAGGGACACTCGTAGCTTTAAAAGCTGCTTGTAGGTCAGTGTACGTTATTGCCATATCCTGCCTCGATTCCTGTATGCCAAGAATTTCGGCGGTGAGAGATTGGTGATTGTCGATTTTCCAGTGTCGTCCGGCTGACACTGTAATTTCGGGTATCCCTACTGCCGGAGGTAACCTAAGCGCACCGGTTTAAGCGTTCATATAGTCGCTCGCCACAAGATCTGGCCGAACTATTGCTGTTCGACCTGTGCTGGTGAACTGTTTCCATGGCTACGCCAAAAGCCACAAAATAAAATAGATTTCAATAGCTAAGTATGAAAAGAGAAAGAAAATCAACATATTTTTATGTAATAAGTCCTTTATCGATGTTACCGCAAGAAAATAGCATTCCCCACCTAAAAAAAAAAAAATAAATAATAATAAAAGCACGCCTCCGTAGATGAGTGGTAAAACATGAACGTATGAATGTACAAAAGGGCACACACTCTGAGTGCTCGTGGTTGAAACCCACGTGATTCGTAACTAAGGCGTAATGTTCTCGTATTCGCTTTATCTTGTGAACCTTTCTGACTGTCTCTGATCATCTCAGGGTATAACAGAAAATTTATTTCTTTATTTTTATTGTTGGAAAAAGAGGTTATAACCTGTTACTGTTTATTACATGCAAATGAAGGTTAAGGTTACTATTTCCATAGCTCACAGCATGATGGTGCATTACTTGAATGCTCTTAGCCATTCTAGCAAATAAAAGAGGCGAAATATTTGAGATGTTCCAGTGACTGACTGATTCCGGTGTAGGAGAGACTGGAGTCAATTAATGGTCTTCAGTTGAGGATTAAGAAAGATGGAGATTTTTTTTATATTAAACCTGAATTTCTGTACATTTGCTTGGATTGTGTCAGTGAAATTATTCTTGTAGGAATAAATCCTTTATTCCTCGCTCCATCCTAAGCTCATTCTTTATCAAGCCCAAGCCTATAGATATGTTAAGATTGTTCAGATAATATTAGAGCATACTGGAAACAGCTTGTATAAGTCAACAGTAACTTGACACATTTCGTACTTGTTATGTTTACATAGAAGAAGTGTACTGTGTTGTGTTTTGGGTCCGACGGCATCAGGGGTTTCCCCCATCTCCGCAGAAGCAGTGTACTGTGGGAGAAAATTAGTACAACCCCAAAAGTTGTACTGGAAGACCTTGTTATAAAGCTGTGATATAACTTGCAGCAGTAATGTGGGCGGCACACATCTCAACGGTAATGCACACAAAATGCGTTAACTTTGCGACTGTCTCGTGTGTGTGTGTGTGTTCACCTTGCTATGACGTGGAATGTGTCCTCATCAGTAAACACAAAACGGTTAGGCAGCTCTACACCTTCTGCCAATTTAGTAAATTTGTCCACACATTTGACGTCTGATCTTTTTGCAGTCAGCGTAATATGCTACTGCCATCTGCAATTTGTATGGTTTTAAGTGCAACTACTTATTCCACGTGGAACTTTATGAATTTTAGACGAAACTCCTTCTCACTCCTTCAACGGTTTCATCACTTGTGATAGGTCTGCCAATCTTCTTACCGTAGGGCACAAACATCCAATAGCTATAAACGTCTTTTTCCAATCGTAGACCGAATGTCTGAATTTTCTGCACCCCTGTATGCATTTTCGCTTAACCTGGGTCGTAGGAGATTTTGTCTTTTCCATCCTAAAAATGGATTGTGCTCTTTCTACACGTGTATTTCCCCATTTCTGCAGCAGCGTCGCAGGTGGCTACAGTAGAAAATAAATATGAAAAACGCCGACTTCTCATCGCTGTCAGCAGGTGTTGACTCTAGCAAACACATTTTCACTCTTAAGTTTCTCTTGGTGTGTGCGGCTGGTTAATCAGTGCTCTGCATTATTGTGTTTTTAAGTGGTGATCTCTTACTCCATAGTATGGAATTTTTATACTGATAGAATCCAGATGTCATCCATGATCCAATTCGAGTGCCTTCTGAAAGTCTAGTATGATCAGGTAATTTTTTATATCCATATTTGTTTCTAAATTCTCTATACGGAAGTTCGCATTCCTTCAACATGATAAGCCTGCAACTTACAATAGCAGTTGGAATAAATGCCTGAAGGGTTAACGTGCGAACAAAGACACTCTACGTTCTTGCACCTGCAACAGAGATTGACCTTCATTTCACTATCTCTTTGGAGAATAACCCCGTTCCCACAGGGAATATTGTTTACTTCAGGAAAATACATATCAGCCGATTACAGTGCCTGAGGAGATTTCGTGACATTCGTTCTAAGAAACTGAACATTGGAAATTAGGGGAAAAAAAAAAAAAAGTATTTAATCAACAATGTAAGCGCTACAATGCATTTCCACAAGAAGACTAACCTTATTGGAGTGCCTTGGTGAGAAACCTTTGCTATTCTTTTGGGATTTACGCCAGATACTAGCGTTATTCTCTGTTTTCCTTTGTTTGCGAGACTGTATGGTCACCATGCGGCTCGCGAAGGGAAAATAGAGAAGTGCTCCGGTATAACGCGGCTGCCGCGCTAGGATCTAGCCCTTGACTGGGGAAGGATCCCCCCCCCCCACCACTAGCGTGTTCCCTGGGCTGAACGAGAGCCCCAACTTTCTTGTGACTGAGCTAACCTTTAATTACAAACTATGCGTTCAGTGACTGCCCTCCCCCCTCTCTGCCATAAACTTTCATGGTGAGGTGGAACATCTCTCTCGTGCATTTCCCAACTTTTTTGATTTTTTTGATCTGACCATCATCTTTAGCGTCCTCAGAAACCGCTAAGGAAAAACTTCCCATCGTTCTAGGGGGAATTTCTACCCTCGGCTGTTCACCCCCCCCCATGTGTTTCGGTAGGGGAAGGAAAAGCACACACACATAGTGTACCTCTCCAAATTAACGTACGGACTCGTGTGAGGCATCTTTCAGCGACTCCCGAAAAGACCTGTGTAGGAAAACAGCAGCACCTCTATAAACCAGACAATTCCGATTATCCGGAAAACAAATAAAATGCATGAAAACGACACGGAAGTCATTGAGATTCGTACCCTCAGCCAAACTGAAGAGAGAGAGGAAGAGGCCGAGGATCATAGACCAATTGCCAAAAGAAAAAACAAAAATGGAACAGTACCAAAATCTGACCGGAAAACCCGGAGTACCAGCCAAATAAAGGATCGGCATGAACACCCAGAAGGGACAGATGACCAACTCAAGCCTTCAGAAAATGCTAAACCTGATCCGACACTACCAAAGGGAACCGTTCCAGAGCAAACACTACTGCTGCGAACGGCCTTAGAAAATCTGATGAAGGAAAACTGCAGCAAAATAACATCCGCACTACGAGCAGAAATCGTACACCAATGGAATAAACTCGAAGCCATCTTAATGAACACATTCGGCCAACTACAGAAGGCAGAGGCAATATTGGAAGTACGAAACATGGATGGAGACGAACAAATGCTACAGCGCGCTCCGTTGTATGCACAAGCGCTGAGGACACCAGCAAGTGACTCGATAGTGGCCGGCAAAGCAACCGAACCCGAAAGAAAGATCCTACCTAAACAACCAAAGTCAGTGGTCCTACGACCAACAAAACCCCACGACAACCAGTCCAGTGAACAACTCAAATCCCAAATAATGACTAACCTAAACGAAGAATTTAAGACAACAAGAATAAAAGCCGTAAGGAAAAACAAGGAACGTCGGACTACTGATAGAAACGGAAACAAGAGAGGAAGCACAAAGAATAATAGAAAATCCGAAAATACCTGAACTAGGACTAACCGATGCTGCACCCAAAAACCAAGGCCCTTCAATCGTAATATATGACCTGGCCAAAGACCAGGTCCGCAAACCAGATAAACTATCAGAGGAGCTGTTCCAAAGAAATCTACAGGCCATATTTCCGGACAGGAATAAGGAAGACCTAGTGACGCCCAAGTATATAACCAAGTTTAAATAGAAAGGGTGCAAGAATGTTTGCTGATGCTATCGAGGCAGTGTTAGGTGGGTCGGAAAACTGCTAGCTTGGGGGGAGACAAAGACGATTAGATTGACAGTAGCCACTGGCAGAGGTGAAAGAGATTCTTGCACTGCTTCTATTAGAATGAGCAGAAGCCTGAAAAACAAGATGCATGGTATTTCAGAGACTGCTGGGAGCCATTGCGGTACAAGTAAACACATGGGTTGTGTTAGGGTAGCTAAGAATAGAAACAGGTGCAGGTATAGTTGCGTGTACACCAATGCTAGGAGTTTAGTAAATAAATTTGATGAATTTGAGGTATTGCTCAAAACATCAAAGGCAGATATTGTTGGGATATCAGAGACGTGGTGTCACACAGATATAGGGGATGCCGAACTGCAATTTGGGGAGTACAACGTCTACAGAAAGGATAGACAGGATAGGAAGGGGGGAGGGGTTATGCTATTAGTTAAGAAACACATAAAAACCAAGGAAGTGAAGCCAGTCGACATCGCTGGACAGTGCAGTGTTGAGTCAGTTTGGTGTGACATAAGCATTGGGAGATCAAAATTGAGAGTAGGAGTGTGCTATAGGCCTAATGACTCTGATGAGTATAATAAGGAACTGTACAGGGAAATAGAGTGGGCCAGTAAATCAGAGAGTCTTATAATGGGAGATTTTAATTTCCCAGATATTGACTGGAATTTGGGGGCTGGTTACTCACACACTAGCAGGGCTTTTGTGGATTTATTGGATGATTGTTTTCTACATCAGCATGTTCGGGAGGCTACTAGAGGGAGTAATACTCTTGATTTGATTATCAGCAGTGATTCTTCATGCATTAAGAATCTGCAGATAAATGAACCACTAGGTGGCAGTGATCACAGTGTGCTGAAGTGGGAGTTACTGAAAGAGGTAACTACCATTAGGGGTAAAGGGAAGGGTTATTGCTTCCGTAAAGGCGACTGCGATGGACTGAGACAGTATTTAAATTCTATACAGTGGGACCAACTGATGATGTTACCAACAGTTAATTCAAAATGGGAAGCATTCAAAGAACTTATCTTGGAAGCTACTAGGCTTTACATACCAACTAAGAAATATTGTTCAAGGTTTAGGCCAAAATGGATGTCAGATGAACTAATGGGGCATATGGCAGAGAAGAAAAATGGATGGGATACTTACAAATTAACACATGACACAGAAGTGATAGATACAAGTTGAATAGTGACAAATGGGCCTGGAGTACTGGGGTCCATAGTTTAACAGATATTTATTTAAAGTATACCCAGTAAAATAAAATAAAATAAAATATTTCCAGAAGCTTTCGGAACTCGTGTCCCTTTGTCAACTGACAGAATTTTTGAATACATTACAAGCAAAGTGTGGCACGTTACTCATTCGTCATTGTTGTAGCACGGACGTGTGCTGCCTTGCGCCAGTGATCATCCATCAATAAAACGGTTGTCTCCAGGATTGGATGTATACGCATGCCTTTCTGGCGATTTAATGCCTTAGGGTTGTTCATTATGTTTAGTGACTCTAGCCATAGGCGGTGGCGAAAGTGTCGCGCGTGGTCCACTATCTCAAAGTCGCGCTTGGGGTCAAGATCGTGGTTGGTAGCCCAAAAATGTTCTGCAAGCGCGGACTGGTCAGTTTCGGCAAGCCGGATTGCTCTGTCGTGTTCCGTGAGGCGATCCTGGAGACGTCTCGATGTCTCACCTACGTAGCAACTGTTACAGGCCCTACAGGTGATACGGTACACTACATTGCTGCGTAAGACAGGTGTGACAGGGGTCTTCACACTGGAGACAAGTGAACGTAGGTTCCTACCTGGTAATTGTACACATTTTATGTTGTAACTTCTCAGGATCTTCGAGATACGTCCTGACACTCCTGGATAGTACGGAATGTAGGCGGATGATATGCCGACTTGCTTCGGAGGTCTTGGGTTGGAAGTAAGTTCTTGTGCCTGTAACAAGCATCTGTTTAGTACATGGGATGGATAACCGCATCTGGTTAAGTCCGCCTTCACACGGGAGATCTCGTTACGTCTAATTGTGTCGGTGCTGGAATGGCTCCAGGCCCTGGAGAACAGGGTGCGGGCAGTGCTACTGAGATGGTTGGAGCGTGGCCGGACCCGTAGTTGGTGAATTGACCGCACCACATGGGTTTGCGGTATACTGAGGTCTCTAGATGTGGGCCTACGCGATGCACTAGCACGTCCAGAAACGGGAGCGAACCGTCCACATCTGCTTCTCCAGATCTTCCATGGCGATGTTAGCTACTACGGAACTGACAGGGGCACCCATAGCAGTGCCATGTACTTGTTTGTAGAGTGAGTCTTCAAAGGTGAAGATGCTGCTAGAGAGGCATAGGTTGAGGGCGGTACAGATGTCATCAGTGGATAGTGACGTCCTGGATTGGAGGCTTAAGTCGCTCTCGAGGAGCCTTCTGGCGCAGTGCACGGCCTGTTGGACGGGAATCGAGGTGAATAAAGAAACCACGTCAAATGATGCCATGACAGAGTTATCAGGGATTGAAATGTCCTTAATGGTGTTAATGAATTCACTGCTGTTTTTAACGGTGTGAGATGTATTACCTATAAGAGGCGAGAGGAGGCTCGCGATGTGTTTGGACAGTTCATACGTTGGGGCACTGCAGCAAGACACTATAGGTCTGAGAGGAATACCCGGTTTATGGATCTTTGGTAATCCGTAGAATTGTGGTAGTTGGCAGCCAGTAGCACGCAGAAGATGGTGAGTCGCGGTCGGGATCTTCTTATCTTTAAGCCATGCGTGGACAAGTTTATTAACATTTGCTTCCAGACGTTTCAAGACTTTAACGGGAGGATCAGGTAGAGGTTCATATACGTTAGGATCGAGTAATAGGGCCAAGGCTTTCTCTCGGTAGGCTGATCGGTCCAGCACAACAGTCCGGCGCCCTTTATCCGCAGGAAGTACAACGATGGAGTTGTCTTTTCTTATAGATGACAGGGCGGCACGTTGGCGGTGGTTGAGGTTTGAGCACGTTTTTCGAGTGTTGCGGAGGACTGCGGCAGTCTTGAATCGGATCTCGTTGGCAGTTTCTTCGGGAAGGTTGGTAATACTGGCTTCTATGCCCATAGCGAGCTGTGTGATGGGAGGTTTCGATGGTATAACGGCGAATTTCATACCGTTTGATAAAACACTCAGCTGCTCGTTGGACAGTTGTTTGTTACTTAGATTCAAGACGAAAGAAGTCGTGTCGTCTGAACGAGTGTTCGTCTTTAAGGAGTTAGTTTCTATGCTCAAGTTTATGAACTTGCGCTGTTGGCGTAAACGGTAGGTATCCGAGGTCTGACTAGCCCGATGGCAGATGGTATGTATAAGGTTTGTAAATACAATAGGCGAGACCTTACCTTGTATATGTTGTAACAGTCTGGACTTGTTGTAGTCAGCGTTCCTGATTTCACGGTGGAGATGGGATATCCATAAATTTAACGTGCGCAGGCTGAAGTTAAAGCAGGCACGATCCATATGAGAGTTGTGGAACGGGGCTTTGTATCGGAACCCTTTAGGTATAATTCGATTGCTTTTGCATCTGTGGGCGAAGCGTAAATGTTGCCTGTAGCGAGCTATTGAGAGGAAGCACTTTTGCAACTGTGCACAATCGTTGTAGGTATTATGGCCATAAAGTGATCGAATAGTGACAAATGGGCCTGGAGTACTGGGGTCCATAGTTTAACAGATATTTATTTAAAGTATACCCAGTAAAATAAAATAAAATAAAATATTTCCAGAAGCTTTCGGAACTCGTGTCCCTTTCTCAACTGACACGATCTTGACCCCAAGCGCGACTTTGAGATAGTGGACCACGCGCGACACTTTCGCCACCGCCTATGGCTAGAGTCACTAAACATAATGAACAACCCTAAGGCATTAAATCGCCAGAAAGGCATGCGTATACATCCAATCCTGGAGACAACCGTTTTATTGATGGATGATCACTGGCGCAAGGCAGCACACGTCCGTGCTACAACAATGACGAATGAGTAACGTGCCACACTTTGCTTGTAATGTATTCAAAAATTCTGTCAGTTGAGAAAGGGACACGAGTTCCGAAAGCTTCTGGAAATATTTTATTTTATTTTATTTTACTGGGTATACTTTAAATAAATATCTGTTAGATACAAGTTGATATGCAACCAAGTTACAAAGGAGGTTAGGCAGGCGAAGGCAGATTACGAGAAATCCTTGGCAAGGGATGCAAAGAAAAACAGCAAAGAGTTCTTTACTTATGTAAACTCTAGAAGGAAGGGGATGAATCAGATTGGTCCACTTGATATTGATGGGTCAACTGTTGATGATCCTGCTCAGGTAGCTAACAAACTAAATGAATATTTTGCATCGACATTCACACATGAGGAGTTATTCAGCAAGGGGAATGCCAGAGGTGTATTGAACTCTGGCAGTAAGCTAGAGAATCTTGTAATAACTGGCAGTAAAGTGGAGGAGAAACTGTTGAAGATAAACACAAGAAAGGCACCCGGGGTAGATGGGATCTATCCAGTTATATTAAAGGAGGCAGCAAAGGAAGTAAGCAAACCCTTAGCCATAATTATGAGAGCTTCCTTGGACTCAGGGAAGGTACCCATAGACTGGAAATGTGCAAATGTGACCCCAATTCACAAAGGAGGATCAAAGGCTGACACAAGTAATTATAGACCTGTGAGCTTAACTTCTGTTCCAGGAAAATTAATGGAGGCACTGGTTAAAGAAGCACTGCAGGATCATTTAGACAAGACTTCAGTTATAGCTCAGACACAGCATGGTTTTGTTAAGGGGAAGTCTTGCCTGACCAACTTGATTGGATACTATGATGCAGTCACAAAAGAACTGGATGCAGGGAATAACTTTGATATTATATACTTGGATCTTAGAAAGGCTTTTGATACTGTTGCACATGGAAGACTGCTACACAAATTGGAGCAGTGTGACATTGGAGGCAAATTGCTGCTATGGATAAAGGGGTGGTTGAGTGGGAGAAGACAGAGAGTGGTAATCAATGGACACTGCTCATCGTGGACTAATGTTATTAGTGGAGTCCCTCAGGGCTCAGTGTTGGGTCCATTATTGTTTTCTGTATTTATAAATGATATTGATGATGGTATATCAAGCTTAATGTCCACGTTTGCAGATGATACAAAGGTTGGCAGGGTTGTCAAGGACACTACTGACACTATGCTGCTGCAACAGGATCTGGAAAGGTTGAGCAGATGGGCTGAGAGGTGGCAAATGAAGTTTAACATTGACAAATGTAAAGTACTACACATGGGAAACAGCAACCCCAGAGCAACGTATCAACTCTGTGGTACTACACTGACAGTGGTAGAGAATGAAAGGGACTTGGGGGTGATTGTGCAGGCAGATATGAAGTTATCTGAGCAGTGCAGACGGGCTGCAAGAGTAGCTCATGGAGTATTGTCAATGATATACAGGAATTTTTCCAGCAGGGATAAGGAGGTGATTATTCCATTGTATAAGGCAATGGTCAGGCCACACCTAGAGTACTGTATACAGGTCTGGAGGCCTCATTTTAAGAAGGATGTAGAGCTGCTGGAACGAGTACAGAGAAGGGCAACAAGATTAGTGAATGGAACGAAGGGGTGCTCTTACGAAGAAAGGCTTAAGTTTTGCAAATTACAGTGTCTGGAGACTAGGCACCAGCGAGGTGATCTGATGGAGGTGTATAAAGCCTTGAATGGTTTAAGCATGCTCAATGCTGATGGGATTCTTCCTCTAGCTCAGAAAAACACCTGAGAGGGCATAAATTCAAATTGAGGAAAGACAGATGTAGGATAGACGTGCGGAAATTTGCCTTTATCCAGCGGGTGGTTGGTTGGTGGAACAGACTGCCATCCCTTGTGGTGGAGGTTGATAGCCTAAATAAGTTTAAGGCTCAGCTGGACAGGTATTTTGAACGAACAGAGGGGTGAAGTGGAAGTGGGTTTTTTTTTTTTTTTTTGGCTGATGCTGCATAAGCTTGCTTTCTTGCATCAAATGCCTCTACTAATGCTAATGCTAATGCTAAGTCAAGGGACGGAAGCCGCCAGAACTGGGTTGTTGAGCTCACGCCCATGGCATGGAGGGCTTTAAGCACCCAGAACAGAATCTATGTTAACTGGGGCAGTCACCGCTTTCTGGAGCATGTGACTGTTCCCAAATGCTACAGGTGCTGCAAATTTGGACATACAACCCATACATGCACCCAGACAATTCCCACGTGTGGGCATTGTTCGGCAAAAGGTCACGCCTTCCGTGACTGCCCAAACAAAAACACCGACCCAAACTGTGCAAACTGGAAGAGTTTAAAGTTAGATAGCGCACACTCAATCAGAGATGGTCAATGTCCTACATACCTCAAAGCAAAGAGTTTATTCCAATCAAGACTCAACTATGGGAACACATCCTAAAAAATATAACATCACAGAGGTTAAATTCATGCAGATAAATGCACATAGAGCCAAGGTGGTCGCCGACCAAATCCGCAAGAAGGCGGAAGAAGAAAACATTGATGTAGTAATATTACAAGAATCATATGTACATATGAAGGCTGTCAGGGGCTATCCCTTAACATACAAAGTAGTCCAAACGGGGGATGACACCCCATAGGCAGCGATCTTGGTAAGAAACCCAGATATAACAGTGACCAAAATCACTCAGCTATGCACATCTTGGGCCGCATGTGCCCAGCTCACCACGGCCTTGGGCGCGTTTTATGTCATTACCCTTTACTGCCGTCCGGGTGAGGACATCGACTTCGCAGTAAGGTACCTAAGTCTGGCTAGTGATATGCTCCCAAATGCAAAAATCATCGTGGGAGCAGACGTTAACTGCCGGTCGCCAATGTGGCACAGCCATACCCCAGATAGATAGGGTACCAGAAACGGGACCAAGTTGGAAGAGTTCCTGGCAACCTCAACATTAACTGTACTAAACTTACCCAACAATCTGCCTACATTCTGCAACACATTATGGGAGGCCACTATAGACGTCACCATGGCAACGAGGAATGCTGCCAACAACATTTCCAATTGGATCGTCCGTGAGGCCTGGACAACGTCTGATGATCGCGCCATTACGTTCAGTCTAAACAAATCACTGGCCACACTACCTGTGAACAGACAAACCGCCTATAGATATGCCATAGCAAAGGCAGTCTGGGAACTCTTCCAGACCACCCTACGAAATAGCATACAACAACGACAGAGAGAACTCCAACGTATCGAGGACCCAAGAATCCTCCAAATTAAAACGACTGAAATCATAAAACAAGCCAGCGACACAGCCATCAGGAAGAAAAATCCAACACCAGGGAAAGTGCCCTGGTGTAATCAAAACCTCCAGCGACTCAGGAAGGAGGCACAGGAAAGAAGAAAGGCCTTCCAGCGAGCCAGTCGCTCCTGGCCGATGGCGGAAATTGAAACCCTACGACAGAGCTACAAAGAGGCGAGAAACGCCTATACAGCACAAATTAGAGAAAGCAAAAACCAATCCTGGGAGCGCCTGGTCTCCACCACTGGAAACAAGGATCCTTGGGGACTTGTATACAAGCTCATCACCATCAAACTTCCTAGAGGGGAAGTAGTTGAAGCCACTAAAACACCTGAAGGATACTTGACTATCACTTGGGAACACACCATCAACCATCCTTGACGCTGCCTTTCATCCAGAGATACAAACAATGACAACAGAACAGAGCCGAGTTTGCCAGGCCAACGAGACTCATCAAACGGAAACAAAAGAGCACCCTTTCACCACGGAAGAGATCAGCAATGCAGCAGCCCTAATAAAGGGAAATATACGCCCTGGACCGGACCTTTTGGAACCCGAAATTATCAAAAAAACGGTAGAGTACGCTCCGAACTTACTATTAAATTTATATAACCTCTGTCTCAGAGAAGGTATCTTCCCGAATTCCTGGAAGATGGCAAACGTTAAACTCATCCTAAAGAATCCACCAAAGCCACCACACCTTCCGGACTCCTACCGGCCCATTGCACTTTTGACAGTTATCAGTAAGCTATTTGAACGACTACTTTACACACGGATCCAACATTACTATGATGAGGCAGGCCTGGCCTCAGCAAACCAATTTGGCTTCAGATAGGAAACCTCCGCCGTGGACGTCTTAACTCACCTCCTGACCAAGGTAAACAGATGTAATACAAAGTACTTCCTAGTGATAGCCGTGGACTTCGCTGGGGCGTTCGACTCACTTTGGTGGCCGAGCGTCAAGGCTGCGCGAAGCCAACATGTCGGAAAACCTCTATAACACCATCAAAAGTTACCTAAGCAACAGAACCATCAAAGTCACCGCCCCCCCCCCCCATGGCACACTCTTCAGGCATGTCCATCGGGGCTGCCCTCAAGGTTCGTTCCTTGGCCCACTACCAGTAGCGAATTAAGATCGGTTGAAGTCCCGGGCGCAGAAGAAAATATTGGGCCCCTTAAAAAAAAGAGAGAGACAGGGAAAATAAAAATAAATGTTAACCATTTTTTAAAATAAATAAAAAATATTATGTATTATTAATGTTTTATTTCCAATAAAATTTGAATATATCCTAAGCACTTTAAGCAGGTCAATATAGTTCCTATTTTCAAAAAAGGTGATAAAAATGACGTATCTGATTACAGACCCATAACCTTTGCAAAACAGCCTGGCTAAACTCTTCGACACAGCAGTACACAAACATCTCTTAGAATTCTTCAGGCCTTTCATCGATCAGAATCAACATAGTTTCTGCAGTGGCAAGTCAGTAGTCACAAATTTACTTCCTTTCTGGCAATACACCTCGGAAGCTCTTGATAACCACCTACAAGTTGATGCAGTCTACACAGACATATCTAAGGCATTTGATAAAGTCCCGCACGAACAACTTCTGGAAAAACTTAAGCTAAACGGTATCCGTGACCCTTTGCTCTCATGGCTACGCAGCTATATTACGCATCGTTCCTTGAGAGTTATCATCGATCAAGAACTCAGACTGTTTTATACCACTAAGCGGAGTACCACAAGGCTCTCCCTTAGGTCCTCTTCTCTTCATTGTTTTCGTAAATGATCTTCCTTCTTTCATCTACACCTCCAATGTTCAAGTTGCTCTCTATGCAGATGATCTTAAGATCTACTCAGCAGTGAAAGAGATTACCGATTCTCAACAGCTTCAATGTGCTCTCAATAAATTCTCTCTGTGGCTATCTCTGAATGGCTTGTCTGCTAACCCCTCGAAGTGCAAAGTAATCTCTTTCTCATCTTGCAGATCTCCACAGCTAATGAATACGGAGTACACTGTTAACTCTGTGATCATCGAAAGGTGTGACCAAGTTAACGACTTGGGGATTCTCTTTTTCCAGCAGTGCTAAATTCGATTCCCATGTCCTTAAAATCACCAGCAAAGCATTCAAAACACTGGGATTCATCAAACGGAACACATACAAGTTCAAAAACTACAGATATGCGGTTATCCTTTATAAAACTATTGTTCTGCCAATCCTTGAATTCAGTTCACCCATCTGGAATCCTCACACAAAGACTTTAACTGACAAAACTGAAGCAGTCCAAAAAAATTTTGTCCGTTACCTTACGTACCGCAATCCTCTATTCTATCACTCAGTGTATTATGAATCGCTGTGTGATTACTTTCATCTGAGGCCTCTGTGCACTAGAAGAGTTACTGCTGACATCGCCCTTCTAGCCAAAGTAATCACTGGAATTTATGAAGCATCTGATATCCTGAATAAAATAAACTTCAATGCTCCCTGTAGACAAGTCAGGAACCTTACACCGTTTCGCCTTGACTCTGCCAACACGGACTTTATGAAGTTCAGTCCACTGAACAGAATCAGCAAATCAGCAAATGACTGTCTCATTGACTTCTTTGACAACTCCCAATCACTGATGAACTCCATCCACAAGTTTGCCTCTTCTCTTAAACTGCAAAGTGACTAGCTCACATCTAATTATCGTAGCTTATTATTTGTTATATTATTTTTCTATTCTCTAACGGATTAATTATTACTTGTTTTACCGGTAACTTAACTTAATACAATCCTCTTTTGTACATATGCTTTTATTATTTGAATCTATATCAATGTTTATCGTCCTGTTGGATTTCATATTATTGTTATTATGTTTATTGATCTGATCTCAGATACACTGTTAATGGTTACCTGTTGTGTATCTTGCTATTAATAAAATAAAAATAAAATAAAATAAAATATAATATATGTATAATATAATTAATAATAACATAATAATAATCACAAAGTTTTGAACTAATAGTTGAACATATTAGTTCAACTAATTTGTTGGGGTTTTGCGTATAAAGTTGGGGTTTTGCGTGGGCCCATCAGAAGTCGGGGCCCAGGGCGCGCGCCCGGTGCGCCCGCCGTTAAATCCGCCTCTGCCCACTACTGTGGAATATTGTCTTGGACACCTTTCTTAACATCGATCTCCATGAAGTACAATCTCAGGCATTTGCGGACGATCTGATTCTGACGATACAGGCAAACTCAAGAGCCGCGTTAGAGGTCCTCGCAAATCGGGCCCTGACCACTCTCCAAGAATGGGCAAACCGAAATCGATTCAAAATATCCCCCACAAAAACAAACTCCATCCTACTAAAGGGACGCCTTGATCTTAGGCAACCTCTGCAAATAAAAATTGGGCAGGAAACAATCAAATTCTCCAACCAACTGAAATACCTAGGCGTGATATTGGATCAAAACCTGTCATTTCAGGACCATCTGAAATATCTCCGTAAAAAAATAAGACGCTACGCAGCCATGGTTGCCAGGGTCACGCGTAAAGAATGGGGCTTGAAAAAGTGAGTCCTCAAACTGTTCTACAAAGCTATCTTCACTCCGATTGTCACTTACGCATCCGGCGCATGGTTTCAAAAAACTACAACAGCAGTAAACAGATGTATCACGGACCAAATTCACAGATCCATCCTTCTAACCATCACTCGCGCTTGCCGCACGGTGAGCACCCATGCCCTGCAAGTGCTCGCAGGCACTCTCCCGCTGGACTTAGAAATCATACAACGCGGCCTACTGTACTACCCAGACAAAAGCACCCCACAGACTTTTCTGGGGTTCACTATTGACCTAACCAGCAACAGAAATGTGGAAAAGAAGAGGATACAAACTCACCTGCACCAGGCATGGCAGGAAAGGTGGTGCAACTCTCAAAAGGGAGTGATCACAAAGAAATTTCTACCCAATATTGAACAAAACTACCCAACCTCACCCAACTGGTTCTCCCCAGGTCTACAAGCAACGTACCTCTTAACTGGGGCATGGAGCGATTAATGCCAAACTGTCTCTACTTGGGATTCAGGTTGATCAAGCTTGCACTTGCGGGGGGCTGGAGAGCTGGCAGCACCCAATGTATGACTGCAGGCTGTATGAAGACCTACGTGGTGTTTTACTCACCAGAATCCACTACTTACCACAGGGACAAGAATATGACCTCCTAGACACGAAGGAGGAGTATCAAGCCTTCTCAGATTACGCACAGGCACTGTTCGCGAGGAGGAGGAGGAGAAACCAAATGGCTGCAGCCCACAACCCACTACCATTATAACCAAAGAACATCTGTTCTTCAGCTCGCTAGGACTGGGACACCAGAAATGACCCACCCTCAAGTTTTCAAGAATTAGAAAACTCAGGAAACAAACTATACCAAAATAGACTAACATGGACGGGACCCATGTCCCATGAAAGACAAATGGAGATGACTATCAAACTTAGACACCCCACCAGCTGGGTCTATGTAAACAAGACACACTCCTGAGGACTGGAAAGCTTAGGAAATAAACCACACTAAGCTAAAGAACTAACATGGACGAGACCCAGGTCCCAAGGATGACAACTCGGACATGACACCAGATTGGACACCACCAACAAGGTCATTGTATAGTTTTCCTGCAGACGCTTGTTGGCGATCGCACCGGGCTCTCTTGCCTGGTGCCTTTCCACCCCCTCCCTTGCGCCGGTTGTGGGACGGTCCCCCCACGGCACCCCCTACTTTCTCCTGGTGAGGCATGGGCCTGCCTCACTAACTTCTGGGGTTGCCTACTCTATCATCCCCATATTTAACCTTAACCTTAACCCCCCCTTAACCCCCCCACAAGCCTTCAGTCTCCCACCCACTCTATCTTTATGCTAGCGAATGTCTCACACACAAAAACTTAATTATGTCAAAATTCCCGTTCGCCCATTCCTTCGGTCTTTATTATGCAAGCATTATCCCCCTCACCTAACGATCATCAAACCGATGATGATGGATATATGTATCTGTACGTGCATATAAAAGAGCGCGCGCATTTTTTTTTTTTTTTTTTTTTAGGTCCTAGCCTCTGAAATCTCAGGAAATTAGGTGGCAGGACCTGCCAGAGTGAAACTAAAACTACTGGGTTCCTGGTCTGCCTCCACGGGGCGAAGGTGGAGCAACGTTGGGCCTCAGCAGGGATCCAGCGGCTAAACGACCAGATGAACAACGGTACACGACATCACACAGATACAAAGCCCACACACTTTTAAATCTCTGGCATTTCCCAGTGAACTGGTACACCCACAATGAAAGCAACACGGAGATGGGGGAAACCCCTGGTGCCGTATGACACTAAATACACCTTGCACCTTACACCTTTCACTCTTAAAGTTGTGAAGTACTTTTGGCTTATCGTGTATACGGAGGGGAAATTGTTTACAAAAGTATAACAAATAAAAATAACACATCTATCGTAATCGGACCTTTCATTTTCATGATGGAGCTTTAAAACACAGTGACAAAAAACATTGTTTCATTACCAACACATGCTAGATTACAGAGCAGATCAAATTTAAAGTTAATGCTTTAGAGGGAATGTGGATCATCTAGCCTGACGTAGCCTAGAGATCATCGTATCCTGTCGTGGCCAGGAGCGAGAGTATAGTAGCACTCGCTCTTTGAGTGGATCGTGGTTCAAGCCCGTAACTATTAAACACTATTAACGATTGTTTAAGATTTATTGTGAGCTCCTCTGACCTAGCGGTTGTGCCGGATAAACAAATAAACAAATAAACAAATAATCTTGTTTTCAATGCTTTATAGATAATTATTTGAGGGATCAGTATACTGGAAAATCTCATTCAATGTACTGCAACCAACTGTTGCCTTCTTACATTATAGTTAATACAAGGGCAAATCGGAAAGTTGTTGTTTTCATAACTTAATTTCTCGAAGATAAAACGTAAAGCCAACATATCACACATTCACATTTAGTCCATACCAGAATCACTTTTTCGTATACATAAAATTGTATATAAAATTATATATTTCGTATTCACAAAATTGTCCGGCATATTAAGACACTTATCCCAGTTTATTGATGTTATCTTGGAAGAACTGTGTATCCTGTGCCTGAAGCGATGTGCTTGTTTCTTCCTGACATCGAAATCAGATTGCAATCGAGAAGATTTCAATCTGATTCTCAAGAAGCAACATGTTGTTTTGTTGCCCAAATAGCTGGTGGTCACTTGAGTCCAAATGGGATGTTCCAGCCAAGGATGCAAACCTCCCAAATAAACGTTTGCAGGCAGTTTACTATTTGTTGTGCCATATCTGGTCGAGCATCGTCATGAAGAAAAATGACACCGTTCGAGAAGAGACCTGAGTTTCCGTTTGATCTGCTGTTTCAATTTATCAAGCTTTGCCTAGTAGGCATATCATTTAACTAGTTTCATGCCGAAAGAAGTTGATAAGGAGAATTCCTTCATTGTTCTGAAACCTGATAAGCTTGCCCTTGCTTGCAGTTGGCGTTCTGCTGAATTCATTCGTCGTTGGAGACGTCAAGTTTCCACTCCGTGGATGTTATTGGTGTTCTATGGTTTTAGGTGCATCAGCGACTTAGGTTATATTGCGCTGTATATAAGTTTTTAAATTGTGTGTTTTGTCTTCGATTTGCCTGTTTGCTGAACGAAATACCCCAGAGCAACGTATCAACTCTGTGGTACTACACTGACAGTGGTAGAGAATGAAAAGGACCTGGGGGTAATTATGCAGGCAGATATGAAGTTCTCTGAGCAGTGCAGACAGGCTGCAAGAGTAGTTCATGGTGTCTTATCAATGATATACAGGAATTTTTCCAGCAGGGATAAGGAGGTGATTATTCCCTTGTATAAGGCAATGGTCAGGCCACACCTTGAGTATGTATACAGGTCTGGAGGCCTCATTTCAAGAAGGATGTAGAGCTGCTGGAACGAGTACAGAGAAGGGCAACAAGGTTAGTGAACGGAACGAAGGGTTGCTCTTACGAAGAAAGGCTTAAGTTTTGCAAATTACAGTGTCTGGAGACTAGGCACCGGCGAGGTGATCTGATAGAGGTGTACAAAGCTTTGAATGGTTTGAGCATGCTCAATGCTGATGGGATACTGCCTCTTGCTCAGAATAATCACCTGAGAGGGCATAAATTCAGATTGAGGAAAGACAGATGTAGGATAGATGTGCGGAAATTTGCCTTTAGCCAGCAGGTAGTTGGTTGGTGGAACAGACTTCCATTCTTTGTTGTGGAAGTTGATAGCCTAAATAAATTTAAGGCTCAGCTGGACAGGTATTTCGAACGAACAGAGGGGTGAAGTGGAAGGGTTTTTTTTTTTTTTTTGGCTGATGCTGCATAAGCTTGCTTTCTTGCATCATATGCCTCTACTAATGCTAATGAAATCGAGTTTCTGGGAGAGAAAACCGTGCAACCTTCGCATGAAATCTACTAAATGTCTTGTGAAAAAAGTTGTGAAAAGGCTCATAAAAATTCCTCACATCATCGATGGGACTCGAACTTAAGTCTTTTCCAGCCGGTGTGGGGAGGACGGCGATTCCATCAGTTGTAATAGCCATGAGAACCTACATGCAAATCAGGGTAAGCTGGAGTTGTCATGTGGCTTCGGCAGCTCACAGAGAGAGAAACCGCAGTAGTGTCAGGAAACATTAGTTAGTGTATGACTTTCAGTACTTACCTTGACAAGAATTCATGAAATCCCTGAAATAAAATTCATGTTTGGACTCAGCCAGTGGTTTTAGCTTTTCCTTCAGTTTACTTATCCCTTCTTCCGGGTACTGTTTATGGTGCATTTTGATTAGACTGTCCTCCAATTTTGCTATGTTCGACTACATCAGATATTTCTCAGTAATTTTAAAGTTGTTTGAAATGACATAGACCGAGATGACCTAGCCACCTTGTCATACGTATTCAAATTTAAAATAAGCATAGTTTAGCATTTATATTCCCGAATACTCGCTGTCGACAAAGTGGTTGAGATCGTTCTTCTTTCACGCTGTATGGAAAATCCTAGTATAGTTAGGCAAGGTTTGCTTAGTTATTTTCTCTCGATACCCAGGTTTTTCATCCGGCTAACTAATTACAGGGTACACACAATTTACACATACTCACTCCTCATGGCCTCAGCTCAAATATCACAAACACCAACATGTAACATCGGCCTGACGTAGCCCAGTAGTCACGAGCGAGAGTGCATGGCACGCATTCCATGAGTGTTCCGGGGTTCAAGCCTGTGACTACTAAAGACGATAAATATTTGTATTGACGATTTATTATAAACTCTACTGACTTGGTTGTCGTGCCGGAGTATAAACAGAAAAAAATATTGAATAAATGAAACACCAGTTAAACACACACACCTGTGTAGCGAATATTCCAAGGACCACTGGAAGTTCTCCTCCCCGCACCCAGAATTCATCCTCCAGAGAGGTGTTCTTTGTAAATAAGCTGTTTGCTTTTTAACTATCTGATTTCTTGGTACATACCCTGTAGTAAAGAAAAGAAGAGAAGAAAGCAATGCAGTTTACTCTTTCACTGAAGAGTTTCTAAAGACAAAAGCTGAGCATGGTATTTTCGTGAAAGGAAATCCTCCAGGCATCACTTTATTCAATAAAAGTCATCACTCTCTAAAGAGGTGAGAGAACACAGGCGGCGAGAGAAGGAAAATAAAATAGACCATTCTACCGCTCTTTTACATGTAAAGAGCAAATGCAAGTTTCCTAAGGAAAACTAATGACCTCCGGCAGTGACAAGTGCAACAATACCACTCGTGCAAATACTGTATCTCACCGTGCACTTCAGTGGAATAGGGAAAGGTACTAGCAAGGTAAACAAATAGACTTCTGGGAACAGACGAAAAAAAAAAAAAAAAATAGATACGTCGCGTGCCTGTATCCTGGTTACGAAATGGCTATTGTTAACGTGACTTTGAGGTAATGTATGTTATTCAGCATCTTTCCCAACGAGATGAGGAAAACGTTAAAGGGAACTGCAGAGGCGCCTCGAAACAAATTTCCTGTCAGCATGTCACGTCTTACTCTATTCTTCAATTCCAGGTCGAAAGACAGGGAGTTCTAGAATGTACCGGCTAACAGTGGAAATACACAGAGCTACAGGAAATGAGATCCAAAGTCAAAGCAGGTTAAACTTACTCTAGCATTTTTTTTTTATTTTCCACTAGGGAGCGCTGTATATTGCGAAAAAATGAACGCGAACAATGAAATTGTCTTTTACTTCGTTTATTTCCAAGAAACTGCGGAAGTAATGATGTCGGGAAACTCTTTTGACAAAGGTGGCACGTGATTGCTCTACGTTCACGTAACTCGTAATACGAGTTATACTAGATCTGAAATAATGTTTATTTAGAAGGGAAATTCTGATTTTGATATACTTAGTGCGATATCTTTGTGGAGGGGTTCTTAATGCTTCTTTTCGGTGGGGGAGATTTTAAAACAAGACAAAAAAACATAACACTCGTTTCATAGTGTTTCTATCAAGATACGCTTATCAAAAGTTGTCTACACGTTACCTTTGACTATTAGGAGGATAAGCACCGTTGTACGTTTATAAAATTTAAGCTCATTTTAAGATTTTTATTTTGAAATCTCTAAATTCATTTGAAAAAATGAATTCAAGAGTTCATTTCAACTTTTGAAATGAAAGTTTACCATTTAGTGGTATAATTGAGGTTTAGATTGTAATTCAGTTCTGAATTTTGTTTTATTGAACTTCATATATAACTAATGGTTGTTGTAATATGATTTTAATATATTTCCTTATTTATGTTGCTTAACTCTTGCAAATCTACTTTAATTTAAGCCGTATTGTCGGATTTAAAATTTTGATGGTTACCAATCAAGTTTACATAGTGTCAACCACCATTTCTTACATTTTGGGTGCAGCAGATTCACAGTTACCTGCAACTGCTAGAGAGAGAGAGAGAGAGAGAGAGAGAGAGAGAGAGAGAGAGAGAGATGGAAATTCGACCTGTACACCAAAAAATATATAACAGAGCTGTTTTGGGCATGATTAATTAGTTAACTGAATTTTATTTATTATTATTTCCTTGTTTTTGTCCAGAATTACTTTTTAATTTATAAACACGGAGTTAAGTGTCTTTGATTAATGGGGTTGCGTTAATTTCCATAAATGACTTTCACCCAAAACAGCATACTATTCTACCAGTGTGGCAAACCTTATTCCGAGAAACAACCTCAAATAAATGTCTTTTACCAGTTCCTTAAATGCCAGTAGTTCATTCTTTTTAAGGGATTTACCTTGAATACTTCAAAATCCACTCCGTTTTTGTTAATCTTAAAAGAATCTCCTGCATCTATGCGCAGCTTGAGTGATCTGATTTCTAGACAAGACTACAACTCTTTGCTTAGATTAATTCTGACTCGTAATCGTCTTCTTCTTCTTCTTTTTTTTTTTTTTTTTCTATCTTCATATGGATGTGGCAAATTCATCTACCTCATAAAAAACCGAAACGCTAAGATCTCTATCTCTTTCACTCCCGGAGTTTTCTTCTCTGAGTAGCTGTAAAAATAGCGAATTCGTCCTTGACTGGAATATTTTTTTTGTATCTTAGCCGTTGCCCCTAAAACTCTATAAAATTCCTCACTTCTGTTTAAAGAGAGCAACCAGGTTCATTAATAGTCCCTTCCTCATAAATTCACTTTCCTTACTATCACACAAGTTTTCAGTTCTTCCTTCATGCCTTTCTAGAGATATTTTCATAGTTCTTTTTCCTTCGAACTGTTTTTGCTTCTACCACTTCTTTCTTCCTTTTAAACCAATCCGAACACAAGTATCCATTCACAGTTCAACTGCAAATTTATCGAAGTGATTTTTATTATATGGTATTTTATTTCTTCCTTCTACCAATAGAAAAACTCTTGAAAAACTTTCATTTTAATGTATTTTCTGAAAGTGCCATCCGGCTCTTCAACCTTTATTAGCTTCTCACCAATTTCTATCAAAACTCGGTAGAAACGTTCTATTACAAATTTAAAAAAAAAATTATTAATTTTAAATTTTCATTAATTATTTTAAGTAACTCTTAGATATCCTTAAAACAGATTTTAATTATCATTTTATTTAAAAAATAACATACGTTATTACTCATCTCAACGTTAGTTCTGTACCCTGAAATTCTGAAATATCCTCGTGGGAAGTACAGTTAGTAGGATCTCCGTCCTACCCACACGGGCTGGAAAAGACCGGAGTTCCAGTGCCGTCGATGATATGAGGAATTATTTTTTATGCACAGGCCACCCCACCTCCACACCGTAGTACCGAGACGATCCACTACTACTAATCTGTTGAAGACTCTCTTCAGAATGCAGTATGCATTAAATGAAAAGGCCCAAATTGACATCATATTCCTTGATATAAAGGCAGCTTTCGATAATGTGTCGATACCTGCACTTGAAAACATATTGAACGTTTATTTCCGCATTGAGGGCAAACTATTGCAGATCATTAAGACCATTTTGAAGCCAGGGCACCTCATTGTACAACATCAAGAATTCCGTGCAGAATACACCCTCACTTGGGGCATCCCTCAGGGAGGTGTTTTATCAGCTTTGCTGTTCGCTGCCGCCCTGAAGCCTTTTTCTGGCGCGGAATCAGAATTTTATTTCCTACGCTGATGATATAAAATATTTTGTTGTCTCTAACGAAGGATCTCTGGTGTCCGACGTCAATTTTCATGCCAACGCTAAGCTGTATGAATTGGGGACATACCTACGCAAAATCGGTTTATGGCTAAACTCAGACAAGTTAGCACAATTGACAATAACTAATAAGAAGATTAAAAATCAAATCAAATTATCTATTAATGGAGCAGAGGTTAAGAAAGTCAGCTCATACACCGACCTAGGAGTAACGTGGGACGAGGGCCTTACCTTCCAAAGGCACTTTCAGAACACAAGAACAAAAACTCTTGCTGCCATATGGGCTGTAAGACAAGAAATAACTGGGATTCGAAACCAGCAACTAGTGACCCAATATATCCAAAGATGTATCGTTCCTGTATCCTTATATGCTTCGACAATTTGGTCCTCTGCTCCATAGCCAGGCTACGGAGGCGCCTCCGTAGCCAGGTGGGAAGGAGCAGCAGTGCGTAGAACACGCTTGTTGATTAGACCGGGGTTCGAGCCCGTCACCACCAAATACGAGGATGCGGAAAGGTCAGGGAATGACCACCGCATATCCCGGAGCAATATGGCTTTAGTTGCTAATGCTCCTAAAAACCCAATAACAAACTAATAAACAACAAACTTATATTAGGAAATTTCTCAGCCTGGAATACTGGTTGCTCCGGTGGTTGAATAGGATTTCCAGGAAGCCCTTCACACTTTCGAAATCCATACTGTATTCAAACTTGAACACACCTCCGTGGATTCAGATGATCACAATATGTAACATTAGCATTAGCATTAGCATTAGTAGAGGCATTTGATGCAAGAAAGCAAGCTTATGCAGCATCAGCCAAAAAAAAAAAAAAAAAACCACTTCCACTTCACCCCTCTGTTCGTTCAAAATACCTGTCCAGCTGAGCCTTAAACTTATTTAGGCTATCAACCTCCACCACAAGGGATGGAAGTCTGTTCCACCAACCAACCACCCGCTGGCTAAAGGCAAATTTCCGCACGTCTATCCTACGTCTGTCTTTCCTCAATTTGAATTTATGCCCTCTCAGGTGATTATTCTGAGCTAGAGGAAGAATCCCATCAGCATTGAGCATGCTTAAACCATTCAAGGCTTTATACACCTCTATCAGATCACCTCCCTGGTGCCTAGTCTCCAGACACTGTAATTTGCAAAACTTAAGCCTTTCTTCGTAAGAGCACCCCTTTGTTCCATTCACTAATCTTGTTGCCCTTCTCTGTACTCGTTCCAGCAGCTCTACATCCTTCTTGAAATGAGGCCTCCAGACCTGTATACAGTACTCTAGGTGTGGCCTGACCATCGCCTTATACAATGGAATAATCACCTCCTTATCCCTGCTGGAAAAATTCCTGTATATCATTGACAATACTCCATGAGCTACTCTTGCAGCCCGTCTGCACTGCTCAGAGAACTTCATATCTGCCTGCACAACCACCCCCAAGTCCCTTTCATTCTCTACCACTGTCAGTGTTGTACCATAGAGTTGATACGTTGCTCTGGGGTTGCTGTTTCCCATGTGTAGTACTTTACATTTGTCAATGTTAAACTTCATTTGCCACCTCTCAGCCCATCTACTCAACCTTTCCAGATCCTGTTGCAGAAGCATAGTGTCAGTAGTGTCCTTGACAACCCTGCCAACCTTTGTATCGTCTGCAAACTTGGACATTAATCCCGATATACCATCATCAATATCATTTATAAATACAGAAAACAATAATGGACCCAACACTGAGCCCTGAGGGACTCCACTAATAACATCAGTCCACGATGAGCAGTGTCCATTGATTACCACTCTCTGTCTTCTCCCCCTCAACCACCCCTTTATCCATAGCAGCAATTTGCCTCCAATGTCACACTGCTCCAATTTGTGTAGCAGTCTTCCATGTGCAACAGTATCAAAAGCCTTTCTAAGATCCAAGTATATAATATCAAAGTTATTCCCTGCATCCAGTTCTTTTGTGACTGCATCATAGTATCTGCACTCTGGCACAACTTCTGACTGGGAGTTTAGATGCCCCTTAAATTGAAAATCTTCTAGTAAGGCCCCGCCCTGGAGCCCGCTTCCACAACCCTCATAGTCTCCGAAGCGCTCTCAATAACACGGACGGATTAAGGCCGATGGTTCCTGCCAATACTCTGGAACTCTTTAGAGATTTCAAAATAGACTCGGACAGGTACTGCCATGAGGAAACTTACAGGAAGCACATTGCAGCGGATCTGTATACGTGTAATACGCAACTAGAAATATGATGAAGAACGTAATTCAAGAAAGACTTCAAGTATCCTCGAACTCATGAAAATCTTAAATGAACGATTTATAGTGTTTCCAAAAGACTCTTATAGGACTGAGGATATTTCTTTTTGTTCAGAGAATGGCAATCAGAATCAATTGATAGTGTAAATGACGATGTGGTTTTTCTATGTATGTATAATGTTTTGTAATTTTTCGATGAATGTATAATTTCTGTATCTATGTAATTTTTCCTCAATATTTATTTATCATATGTATTTGCTGATATTTTATTCTATGTTACACTCTAATAAGTTTAGCCACCCTCCTAGATAATTCTGTACAGGGGTGTTTGTTGAATAAACTAATAATAATAATAATAATAATAATAATAATAACAATGTGAGGAGGACGGCGACTCTATCAACTCTGCTACCCACGAGGGCACTTTCAGGAAAAAGCCTGTAAAAAATTCCTCGCATTGGCCGGATTCGAATCTGAGCCTTTCACGTCTAGTGTAGGGAGAAGGGAAATATACATTGAGTGATCACTGAATTATGACCACCTAGCTAATACTTTGTAGGTGACCACCTAGCTAATACTTCGTGGTCATTTTTGTTAACAGGACACGGGTCAATGAATGAGAAATTATATGCATTAGGACTAAGTAACACGGACCTTTGTTTTTGCGGGGCCAGGGAAGGCTGGCTGCACATACTATATGATTGTCGAATATATGACAATGCCAGGACAGCGATACGTGAAATTCTTGAGAGTATAGCTCCAGGAGAAGAAGCTGTATTTTTAAGAGACTGTAGTAAGTTTCAGATGCTCCAGATATTTGCTAAAGAAGTATTTGAACTAAGGAAAAGTATGATTCCAGTGATACGAGGTTGATCAAATCCATCTGGCTGGAGGCACCGAAGTGTTTTTATGCTGCCGTTCTTACTGGCTGCACAACTGGAAGATCTACCCTTTTCTTGATCTCTCTCTCTCTCTCTCTCTCTCTCTCTCTTTCCCCCCCTTGGTTTTTCCCTTTTCACTTTTTGATATATATACGTATGCATGTTTGCGTATACATGCTAAAAACCAATATATATATATATACTTAGTATATATATATATATTTATTTTTTTCTATTTATTTATTTACTTTTTATTATTATTATTTTTTTTTTGTTATCTTAGTTAATTATTTTTATTCATTTCTTTCTCTTCCTTTCCGGTTTTTTTTTTTTTTCCTCTAGAGTGAAGGAAAAAAGTGAAGTGAAAAGAAAAGAAAAGTGAAGGCCCCAGAGAAGGAAAAAAAATTTTATTTTTTATTTTATTTTATTTTATTTTTTTTGTCTCATACTCTGAGACCATAGGTGTCCCATCTACTGGAACTGGCCCACCTTCCCGTGGTGTGGACGAGTACCCAGAATCATCTGTCCAGGTGACTGATGCTTCTGGGTAGCCAAGCGGTCAGAACATAACAACAGAACACACACATAATACACACAAACCGACGTCACACACATCTGGCCCATTTGTAGTGATACTGTTCTTCACAGAGATACGAGGCGGAGTTGAACTGACGTTCTAGGAGCCGCCCCTTACATAAACACATGTCCACATGTCCACAATACTGCGTAGGTGTCTGCGTGGGTAGCACAGTGGTATCGTCACCGTCCTCCCCACACCGGGTGGAAAAGGCCCGGGTTCGAATCCCATCGATGACGCGAGCAACTTCAATGGGCTTTTTTCACTCCGTGGCTGAGTGGCTGAGTTAGTCGATCTCAAGCGTAAATAGCAAGGTTTCCTCCCCCCCAGAAACTGTGGTTTTTTCGTTCAGCAAAACAGGCAAATCGACCAAATAACACACTCAATTTATAGACACGAATACGGGTCAATGTAATCATTTACGGGTAACCCTAATATAATCATTTGATTTTGATTTTTAATACTTCGTAGGTCACCCGCCGGTATCGCACTACATTCAGCGGGTGCGGGATTTTAGTGCGCTGAGCACTGACAGTGAATAATGGACCCTAATGCCAATCCCAAGCTCCTCGAGCTTGGGATGGGCATTAGGTGGCAGCTGCAGAGGTGTTGGCTGCTGGCTAGTTCGAAGAGGCCTAACACAATATTTTCAGGTCGTTTCACAAAGGTTTTGTGCTGTCGCAGGTGTTCATGGTGGAGATGGGAATTTGCCTAGGTGCCACCTGGACTCAAGAACATAAAAAAAAAAAAAAAAATACTTCGTAGGTGTCAGGCGTAGATAGCAAGGATTTTTCCCCAGAAACTGGAATTTTTCGTCCAGCAAAACAGACAAATCGATCATAGAACACACAGCACAGCAGATGAATTTAATTATTCCGGTGGCCTAAATATAATAGTTTAGTTTTTTTTTTTTAATACTTCGAAGGTCCTCCTTTTGGCCTCAGCACAGCAACTATCTGACATGGCATTGATTCAACAAGATGTCGGAAGCGTTCGGGATGTATGGCCAACCAAGCTGTGTGTAATATGGTCAGCAATGCAGGTATGGAGGTGATTGTGTATCCAGACGCCTGATATGCCTTTCCATAGCGTCCCACAAGGGCTCTATGGGATTGATATCGGTGGAGTTCAGAGGCCAATCGATATTCTTGGAGTCAGAACTCTGTTCCTCAAACCATTCGTGCACAACAAATGCCCGATGGCTCGGCGCATTGTCTTCTTGGAAGACACCATCGCCATTCGGGAAAAAGTGTAACATAGCGGGGTGTACACAATCAGCAAGCAGTTGACGATAGCGGAAACCAGTGATACGTTGTTCCACATGCACCAGGGGTACAAGTTCCTGCCAGTGAACCATGCACCATACAACCGCCTCCACCTTACAGAAATAATCATTTCTGTAAGATAACAAATTTGTACAAAACTGTTGTAAAGGAAGAATTACAACTTGTTGTCACGAAATTTACTTTTCTTAACAAGTTCATTTATTGTAAGCGAATTCTCTTGATAAATAAAATTGTATTGTATTGTATTATTATTATTAATTAATTAATTTATTTATTTATTATTATTATTAATTAATTTATTATTATTATTATTTTTTAACTTGGTCTCCAACCAGGAATCTCAGACAACCTTGGCGGAGACCAGCCCGAGAATTATGGATGATCTGGCTACCTCCTAGTGGTGTGTGCGGGAAAGCAATGGTATCACCAGGGGCCCTGCGGCCAAATTCCAGGACACACAACAGAACCCAAAAAAATACTACACATCCAACACACAACACTTTCCTGGCATTTACAGTAGTTTTGTATTTCTTCACAGTGTACATACGGCGCAGATGTGGGAAACCACAGTAGCGCCTGACTCTAACAGTATGCACGCTATGCATATCCTTTTTCGTTACTAACATAGTTGTTAGGTGATATACACACGCAGTGATCGCTGAATTATGACCACCCCATCTGTAATGGAGTATACTGCATATCTCCACAGTGAAAATAGTCGAACAGCTTCGTACGCTAGAGTAGTGGTAATTTGCATCTGGTCGTGCAAGTCAAAGTGATAAAGTAGCAGTTATGGTAAGCAGTAAAGATATCAGAGCACGATTTTGGAAGCTCATGCGTCTGGTGCTTTCATATCGGAAATGGCACAGCTTGTCGGTTGCTCACAGCCCACGGTGATTTAGGTAAACAAAGAATGGTGTCGAACAAGTCAAACCACCTCCCACCGACAGAACTGTAAAGGATTGTGCAAGTTACATGTTCGTGGTGAGCGAAGGTTGCAATTCGTTGTACGGTCTCAACAGCAGGACACTGTGCGACAGTTGACATCGCATTACAATATGTGGAATGCAAGAACAATATCCCAAATGACAATGCGCCGCATACTCAGACGTATGTAGGCATGTATCGTACCTTATGTAAGGTGGCTCCCAAACGCTAGTTCAACTCCGCCGTAGTACACTGTGATGTTACAAAAACTCTGCAGAAAGGCCAGAAATGTGTGTAATGCTATGTTTGTGCCGTGTATGTGTTTGTTTAGTTGTTTCTGGCCGCTTTGCTATCAGGAAGCAACAAGCACCAGAGTGGTGCTTTCTGATACCCGTCTACGCAGCGAGGAGGCGGGCCACGACTGAGCGCGAACCGCAGCAAACCTCGGGTGTCACGTACTGAATGTCCAAATCATTCAAAATATATGAAAAAATAAAATTAAATTTAAACAGTAACTTAATATAAATTATAAAAATAAAAGGAATTAAAAGTTAAAGGAATAAAAATTAAAAAAAAATAATAAATAAATAAAAAAATAATCAGAAAAGTTAAAGATAAAAATTCATTTGGCGTCGTACAAGTTTGATAACCAACTGTCCAAGTCGAAGATGGTGGTGAAGATGGTACTTGAGCAAAACAATGGTGGTAGTGACGATGGTGGTGGCATCACGAGATGGCGACGATAGAGATGCTGGTCTGGACTGGAGGTAGAGCTGGAATGGGAGTAGTTCCTGAAATTGGGGCACTACTGAAGCGTTGTCCACGTCTGGCAAAGGCATTTATGTGCAAAATCTTGCAGAAGATGAAATTTTTCTTTGGAGTCCAAGAAAGCCGACTAAAAAAAAAACAAAAAAACTATTATATTTAGGCCACTCGAATAATTAAATTCATCTTCCGTGCTGTGTCATATGACTGTTAATTGAATGTGTTCTATGGCCAATTTGTCTGTTTTGCTGGACAAAAAAACCCCCAGTTTTCTGGGGAAAAACCTTGCTATCTACGCCTGAGACCGACTAACTCAGCCACGGAGTGAAAAAAGCTCATTAAAGTTCCTCGGGTCATTGACGGGATTCCAACCAGGGCCTTTTCCACCCTGTGTGGGGATGACGGTGACAATACCACCGTGCAACACGCGCAGACCAAGAGAGGCGACTCATTGCCTGGAGAGAATAGTTGCCACACAGCAAACAGTGGCTGATGAAGATCCAAGTAATATGGACAGGTGAAAAGAACATGCTGCCAGTCTTCTGGACTACCATAGTTACAGAGGGGAGAATCACACAGTTTAATATAGCAAGCTTAGCACGAAGGGAACCATGGTCAGTTAAAAGAAAAAGAGTGCGGAGACTCGGACTGAACCATTTTATAATAGACTTTTGTAAGGCAAAGGACACAGATGGAATAAACTTTCTTGTGACCATACCTTTGGAAGAAGAAGACCACCGATCTTGTCAGAGTTGAACCAGATGGTTCTAGCAACGAATTTTTTCGGTTTTAGGATCGCATTGAATATTAACAGTGGAGTGTAAGAAGTCAACTGGAATGGCATGTCTAAGGTGATAGCAAAACTCTCAATAAGCGATTTGGAGGTCCAGAGGTAGGCAACCTTTTAAATCCTGGAGCGCAGCTGTTGAGACAGTGCGACAGGTACGACTCATCATTAAGAGCATACGTCTTTGGATAGAGGAGAGTTTCTCTTGGATGGCAATCTTCTTAGTATACCAAAACCAGATGCCAGCGCCATAGGTACAAATTGGAACAAACACCACTTTGTGCAAAAGACGAAGAGTACGATGGTTGATACCTCAGGATTGATGCGAAAGACGGACAAGCATAGATGTATACTTGGCTATTTGATCGTGATGGCGTAAGACATGTTTCTGGAAGTTTAACTTAAGATCTAGAATAATACCCAAAAATTTATGTGAGTCAGCTATGGAGTGAGAAAGTCCAAAAAGTTTAGCAGTCGGAGGCCTAAAAATGTTAAGGTTGTCCTTAAGATAAAGAAGCTTAGTCTTGTTAGGAGAAATGGTAAGTTTATTAATAACGAACCAAGAGCACAGATCATTCATAATGCTACTGGTAGTACTTTCCAAAGAAACACGAGAATTGCCAAGGACAAGAAGGGTTAGATCATCGGCATATGCTATTTTAGAAGCATTGGGAGTTAAACGGAGAAGCCATTCATCTAGAACTAAATCCCAGACGAGTGGACCAAGCATTGAACCTTGTAGGCATCCTCGAGAGACAGAACGACTAAGTTGCTGAGTTCCAGAAATAACTTGTACAGAACGGTGGAGAAAGTACTTGCAGGTTAAGTTGTAGAGTTGTGCAATTGTTTACTCTGGAGAGAAGTTCAACCAAGGCCTCCTCAGTTCCACAGCTGGACGAAAACCAAACTGGTCTGAGGACTTTAATGAGCGTTCAGTAAATAGACAATCTAGACGGGCAAGCAATAAGGCGTTCAAGAGTTTTACCCAAGTTGGACAATAACTCAATAGGACGATAGACCTTAGCAGAAATAGGAGTACCATGTTTGGGAATTAATTCGTATGGGGCTCCAGAGCAGACGATCCAAGAAACACCCTCTCCTTACCGCTGATTATCGTCTGCTTTGAATGCAGTGATGATAACAACTCGCCAATTGGACACTTAGGAGGACTGGAAACGAGTGCGCTAGTCGGATGAATCCAAATATTTAGTGCTACACGCCGACAGGACAGACACCTTCGTGTATGGCGTAAGCAACATGAGTCCATGGACCCATCATGTATAGTGCCCACTATCAAGGTAGGTGGCAGTGATTGATCAATATGGGGCATGTTTTGCTGGTCCTACTACTAAGAAGTGTCCCCCCCCCCTGGTGCGTATGGGCCAACGTTCCACTTGTGAGGTCTACCGGCATCTCTTAGGAGATCATGGCATCCTGACAAGTTGCATTTTTTCCTGACAGAAATGGAATTTTCCAAGCACTGTGTCATTGGGTCCGCACTGTGCACCGGCAGCTATAGCGGTAGGCCTATACCCAAAAACCGTAATCGATCACTAATGAAACATTACCGCCAAATCTCTAAACCCTCAACACTTCTGAAATTATTTGAAAAAATGTTGCTACCAGTATTCACCAAACAGATTCTTGCAAATTAGTCCGCCAGATTCATTACGCTCTCTCACAGAGGTCGACGACTAGAAACCTCCTCGCAACCACAAATGCCATGTTATCAGCATCAGAGAGCAATCAGGAATTAGCCATAGCTTACTTAGATTTAGAGGCAGCGTTTGATGCTGTGACTGTCCCTTCTCTGTTGTGACTTTTAGAATCATACTATCACATCAAGGGAGAGACACTATGTGCTTTCTCTCTGCTCTCCTTAGCCAGAGATTGTTGCGACTTGAAGTAGGAAGGAAATGGTACAAGAGGACTGTTATCACTGGAGTCACTGGATGTTATCACTAAATTGGGGACAGTCCCAACCTCGTCCTGAACACTGACCACATTAAGAATAGAATAATGAAAATTGCATCCTTTCTTTAGCACTTCGGCCTGACGAGCAGCCCCAAGACCAAGATGATGATAATATCTCTCTCTCTCTCTCTCTGAAGACCAATCCCACAATTATCGCTCCGACTTTTGGTAAGCCCCAAATCTCTGTTGTAACTACGCACCGCACTTTGACTTAGGTGTAATGTTCAACCCTAAACTCCGTTTTAATACCCAGCTTGATAAACTCGCCTCACGAGGCAAAAAAAAAAAAAAAAAAAAGAAGCCCTGCTGCATAAATCCTGGAATCATTGGTAAACACGTCAGAACCATATTGTCTCCCCACGACTATTGTACGCATCAGAAGTATGGGCTTCAGCCATGCTAACGACCAAAAAGCCTTTCATCGCATCTGAATATTGGCAACTGAAGTAGACCAATTGGAAACCCAATCTGCCGCCGCAAAACAGAACTAGTATAACAAATGCAATAGAAGTTTCCTCATCTCTTCGAGCTTATTCCCGGAGGCTGCTCACACACTGGTCATCAGAAAAAATGGACTTATTTCTGAACCATCCGTTTGGGATTCATGTTGCTGGAGAATTTCTCTCCCAGCCTGGTGGACTGCTTCAAGACTGGTCCCTTAGAACATGAGACTTTTCCTGACGGATCGTTTCCTCCCTTTTCAAATGCTGTCTGGTCTATAAACTTGATACTGTCCTTCACAAATTTGCATGTAACAAAAACTATAGAGAAGAAGTGCTGTCCATGCAATGGCAACTGTCAGACTAAGCACTGTTGTGTCAATTTTTTTTTTCTGACTTGCAGACATATCTGGTTTTAACTTTTGTATTGAGATGATGCCTCCTAAAAAGAACTACCTGTTATGTGAATTTCAAAGTGAAGATGTAGAGAGCTATCTCTCTCTCACTGTTTGGACAGACAACTTCAGTAGTCGAGACCCGGTAATTTATACTTAACTCTCACTGTTTGTGATTAACTTTAAATTTTTATTTGTAAATACCCTTTACTCTTTGTATTTAATTTTCTCTCATTGTTTCTTAGCTTGTTAACCCCTGACCTGCGTGCCGTAACGGGTAGGTAGTAACCACTGATTGTACTATGGCCATCTTAAGTTCAGGTTGGAATAGAGATTCTCTTTCTCACACAACAATGGTTCAATTGGTAGTATTTAACCAATGGTACACGATGAAATGGGTCGTGCAATCTCCGTGTTTCTTGGGGTGGTCCATGACTTCCCTGTGCCACGTCTGTTTCAATGCACAATGCACACTGCACGAAGGCAATGATACTCGCTTACGCTAATCTGGCTCCCATGATTATCCCCATTGGAACTGGGTTAGATCACGTTTTCTGTCCATTCTTCGTGTGGAATACCGGTATGCAGATTGTTGATAAACTTGCCTCACGAGGCAAAAAAAAAAAAAAAAAGAAGCCCTGCTGCATAAATCGTGGAATCATTGGTAAACACGTCAGAACCATATTGTCTCCCCACGACTATTGTACGCATCAGAAGTATGGGCTTCAGCCATCCTAACGACCACGCTATGTTGCTGTGAAGCAACCCTTAAAATGACTGCTGCAACGTTCTTAATGCAAAGCTTCTGGCTTCAGATGTCTAAAGAATTAACGGAAAATTATCATTATGTATAAATTTCTTTCTAAATTTGAAATCGTGAAAAATGATTGGAACGTGACAAAATAAACAATTACCGTATTTTGAAAGAAGTGGTGTCTGATATAACTTTTGAGGTTGTGCCCTGTTAGAAAAAAAAATCTGTTTGGACTGATGGCAGTAATGACAGAAACAAATCATCTGATTGTCGGATAAATTTAGGATAATTAGCTGCACACAACAGTCAGTGTTCCGTACTGTTCATTAGGAACCTTGGAAAGTAAGTCTATTAGATGGTTGGTAATGATGAGTTGTGAAGCAAAAATCCTAGGATTAAATATGAGGAGTTACAATTTCAGTTTGGAGAAATCAAATTAAAAAAGAAAAATGCAGCACTACAAAATCATGATGACATTTAGTATATCATTACATTTTAATTTCCATCAGAGGGCGCAAACAGTGAGCAGTCTCATTTGTACTGCAGGTTTCGGAGATTTGTGTTTGCTTTGATTGTTAGTAAATTTTCGTCTAGTTTGTAGTTACGAAAAGTTATTGAACTCAATTTGTTTCGTTTGTGGTTACGCAAAGTTATTACGCTCCATTAATTTATTTATTTGCGGTTACTTTTCGGCTGCTTATAGCGGTGAGTTTACGTTCTTGTGTAATTTTCATTTCTTAGAGAAGTTTTCGTTTAGCTGTTTTTGCAGCCTCTTATTTTATACAAGGCGATTCAGAATTCACGCAACCCAAAATTTTGAATTACTGATAATTGGTTTGCGCGAATTTTGAGTTACTGTCTAGTTGTTATTCAGCATTGTATTTTGTATTGTATCTTGAACCTAGGTAAGGAGCCTATGCTTTTGCAACTTGTGCGATTATTTTTGACAATCTTGTTTGTCAAGCAATAAGCGTGAAGGAAGCAGCTGTCAAAGCCATGGATGGCAATCAAATTAAGAATTTCAGAAAAATGAGGATTGAAAGACATTGAGTTCATAATGTGCGTAAGTGCGCAAATTGTCAGCATTTAAGCATTAGTGTATCAGGTAAGTTTAAATAGCCCAGCAACGAGCACCACTCGATATTTCTTCCTCTTCCCCTTGTGAAAATGGTTTGATTCCCCTTGAAACAGTTCTTGGTGGAGTTTAATTCATTTAAAGATTAGTGCATTTTAAGTGAGTTAGATGCTACTAAGGAAGTTACAAGAATTTTACACACACACATTCCAAATCCTGTATAATCAAAGAAACTGCGCATTTAAAACCAATGGAACGAACTCTGGAGTTTAATTAAACTCCCGATTCCATATTAAAAGCAAAGCTGTTAGTTTATCGAATATTTTTGTATTATTGAAATAAATTCTAACCGACAAAGTAATTTCGTACTACTATTACAAATTTTTCAAATTCTTTGTGGAATTCTTTATCAAGTTCATAGACAGCGCGCGATCTCCTACCACTAAACTGAAGAAATCTGTGAAAACTAGTTTTTCCTTAATCACCACTGTTACACCCCCTGAATATTAAGATAGTTTATTTTATTTAGCTAAATCCCTTTGGGAGCCATCATGGACCCATCATCAACAGTTTTTAAGGACAAAAAAAAAAAAAAAAAAAAAAAAAAAGATAAACAAAATTACCATTATAACATATACAAAAATTCTAGTTTAATTACAACTTATACTTTATATTTAATATATATTATTAGTTTTACCTTTAGTATTAGTTTTAGTATGATCTGAGGATGGATTCCTAGAAGTTTCCCGAAACGTTCCTTTAATGTATAAGTTTATTTAGTAGCTAAATAAACTATTTTAATATTCACGTGGTATAAGAGTGGTCATTATAGAAGAACTATATTTCATGGGAAAACTACCATGTAACGTCATTCTCTAACTATATTAAGGTATCTAATTTAAGTTTATTAGTGTTATAAAAGTAACGGAAATTATAATAATTCTTCTCAGAGTTAAGCTTCACTGGAGCTGGGATTAAATTTGAATTCCCGCGTACGGCATTTCACATAAGATTTAATGGAACGAGCAAACTGCCAGTTTTTATATATATATGAAAGTTTCTTTAATGAACGTTCTGAAACTTTAAATCAGTGGTTCCCGTTCTTTTGTCACTCAATTGGCAGTTTAAGTTAAGACGAATATTAATGGCACACCGAAATAGTGATTGCCATTGAACTCAATGGAATTTTTCCAAATATTGCGGCACACCGGTTGGGAACCACTGCTTGAAATAAATTAGTATTCAAAGTGTACATAGCTTAAAATTTAGTATACAAAGGTACATAGCTTATTTCATGGTAATATATGCAGTGTGTCAAATATAATTCTTTACGAAAAGTTTGGGAGACGAGGCTTCTTTTGGAGTGTCGTATACGAGCGTTGACTAACTTTAAACTGAACTTTGTCACATACGATGAAACGTATCGTATGTGACAGCAAAATTAGGAGATTTTCGCTAGAAGTATTTACAAAAGAAAGAATGTTATTAACATTAGTAGTGGCATATGATGCAAGGGGGAAAAAAAAAACTCGTAGCATTAACCGAAAAAAAAAAACCTTCCCATTTCACCTATCCATTTGCTCAAAACATTTGTATGTTCTTCCTTGAATCCATTTAAGATATCAACTTCCTATCTGAATAAATCAGAATATTACTTCTGATGCGCTTGCACTTAGGCCTGACGTAGCCCAGTGGTCAGGAGCGAGAGTGCATAGCACGCGTTCCTTGAGTGGACCGGGGTTCAAGCCCGTGACTACTAAATACGATAAATATTTGTATTAATGATTTATTGTAAACTCTACTGACTTGGTTGTCGTGCCGGAGTATAAACAGAAAATTTATTTATTTATATTTATACGTAGTCTAGACTCTCCCATAGCTTGAGGCTTATGCCCTAAACGCTTTAGATATCAACTTCCACAACGACAGATGGAAGTTTATTCCAGCAAATCAACAATTCGCTTGATTAGACCGGGGTTCGAGTCCGTCACCACCAAATACAGACGATGGGGAAAGGTCAGGGAATGACCACCGCATATTCCCGGAGCAATATGGCCTTAGTTGCTAATGCTCCTAAAAACCAAACAACAACCATTCGCTAGCTAAAGACAAATTTTCACACGTATTTCCTAAATTTGAAAAGCCTCAATAATGAATATGCGGCATCTTTTAACCTCAAGAATTTTACCTTCTTCTCTAGCACGTTGTATTTCATGGAATTCATTTAGATATCAACTTCTTGCTTAAATTTGGCTCCATAGTCGATATTTTCAATGGCTTTTTCAGTATCATCAATAGTGTAAATTCTATTGTAAAGAGTTTTTCTGAGTAACTCTAATTCATTAGGAAGTTTATACGGACCAATGTTAGATGACTGAAATATTGCATTAACAGATTCAAAATATTTTACAATGGGTGTAGCAAACACAAAATACAGATAATTTTATGATAAAGCATTTCTTTTAATAATGCGTCTTTGTACTTTTTCTGATACTGCAAAATAACCTTTCAGTTCTTGCCAGTTTAATGGAATATTGAACATTACCTTTCCTTTAATGAGCCGTCTAGTTTTAGAAGCCTCTGAAATGGTACGGATGCTTGATAATTATTTTTTGGATTAAATGTTTTAAATATAGATTTGTATTCTTCTCTACGTAAGTTACTATCTGAAAACCAAAGTGGAATCTCACTTATGAGAAATCCAAGGTTGGATGGAAGTTTTTCAAATGCATGTTGAATGCATAATGCCAAAGAATAAAAAATGCGCCATTTGCATACAATTTGGTGCTACTTCCTTTATTCGTGCCCACTGAACTTTTAAATCCGACTATAGAAGCAGCACCATCATTTGCAAATCCTATGCAGTTTTCTAAATTCATATCATATCATATTCACTGAATTTAATCTTTTAATGCGTCAAAAAGAGATCGTGCTGTTGCCGATGGTACGGGAATTAGGCCTAAAAACGCAGTTTTAATGGCTAGATCTTCAGAAAAAAACCTCGCCCCACTATACACAAGTGCTTCTGAATTGCATTATCCGTTGATTCATCAATGAGAAGCACAAACTTCTTTCCTTGCACGTCGTCTTTAAAATATAACTCTAATACTAAACTTACATTTTTTATTATCTGCGAGCACTTAGTTCGATGCAATTTTATGTTTCAAAAAATGCTACCTTTTTCATGATATTTTATGACCTCACTCAAACGATTAATGGCCATTACTGAACAATGACAAGTAACCGCTACTGCTAACTTAATTTCAGTCTATTTGATATTTTCTTCTGATTCTGAATTTTTCTTAGTCACAAAAGATGTTAGAGTACTTTGATTCAAACTAATAATGTTAGATTTGTGCTTAGAAGCAGCTTCATGTTGAGCAAAATTGTAGAGTTTACTTTTCACTATGCAACAACAGAGTTTACGGAAAGCATCCTCACTATTATTTGGAGCTTTCTGTAACCACGAATACTTCTCCCATTCTTTGTACCTACGGTCACAATCGCATGAAGGCTTCCACTTTGGAATTTTAAAAAAGGGTTAATCAGAAGTTTTAATGCTTGCACTCCTTGCAACGACACGTCAAGGCAATCATTGTGCCAATGATGAATCCAGACAGGTGGCGTGGCGCTGAGCTGCAGTGCTGGCCGCCAGTCTGTTTGATCAACCGTTTGAACGAGTTCTAGACTGACAGTGGTAGCATTTTTCTTATTTAAGTAAATAACACATTTCCAAAAAGTGGCCAAACGTATTTGAAAATGGCCAAAAAAAAAATTGTTGAATTTGGGCATAAAAAGGCCAAACTGGCAACGCTGCTCCTCACTGTATTTTCAATGTCCGCTTTGAGCCATGAATGCGTCGTGGATTGCTCTCGTAGGCTTTCTGCTTTAATAACTCCCATAAAAAGAAAGCTAGAGATGTTAAATCAGGAGACCTTTGTGTCCAAAGTCCTTATATATGATTCGATGCCCAAAAAACTATCGTAACGTTTCAGTGGTTGATCGTACGGTATGGTAAATGTCTCGTTGTGTTATAGCCAAATGGCTCTTTCATTTTCCTCTAGCAATGCAAGAACTGCATTATAACGCTTTGTTAAACATCACTTGTGACAACTGGTTTAAAAAATATGCAGCCAACCATATTATTCTTTTTCAAGATATGCCACACCAAACACGGAATTTTTGGACATTCGTTAAGAATGTGCGGCTTTCCAAAGCTATGCATTCTTCCATTTAGAACGGTGACGTAGCCAATAAGACAGAGGTTTCCAAACTTTCTCGGTTCACGGCACCCTTAGTGTTTTGGTAATTTTTTCACGGCGCCCCTAGGCCAAAAGAAATATCTAACAGTTCCGTTTATTAAGTGGTTAGGTCCAAACAACAAGTAATGTTGAACCTGTGAACTACCTCGACCTAGTAGTTCGCGCAGTGTCCGACATATGTCGAGTATCACTGAGTTTCTCTCGAAAATTGAAAATATCCCGCGGCGCGCAGTTTGGGAACCACTGCACTAAAGCGAAAACACGCTTCGTATGAAATTAATTTTATCCAAAATTTAAATACCTTCACGGCGAAGTTACTTTTAAGCCATTGACAATACCATAATAATTTAACAGTATCCTAAAAATGAAGCTCATCATTCTGTGTATTTTGTATGGAAAAAGTTTTTAGGTGTTTTCGTACAGGGAATCCAAGTGCTATCTCCTTTTGAATGCCGAGGTAGAGATTTGTTTGGGATTGCATTTTAAAGTGTCAGGTGTAAGAGCACCCATACATTCGTTGACATTTACTGTAAGACTTCATTTCCAAGTATAAAAAAAAAAAAAAAAAAAAAAAAAAAACGCTCGATGGTATTGTCATGAGGTTTATTCACCAGTAATAACGCATGTGAGTTGATATCGGGTTGTGAAAAACTGAACACAATGAACTATCACTTCCTCCAGTTACGCATCATCCTCCACTAGCGCACTTACACAGTCACACTAACGATTGTTTCGTAGCAGCATCGAAATTAATTACAAATAACTTAGGTTTATTTTTAAAATGAACGCGGTCTATAAACCTTTGTTATTATTCGTTGAAAAAAAGCATTCGGACTTCTCATTCATGCGTATTCAATTTTCCCCTTTTTTATGACTCTAGTGCTCTAGCTTGCATATGTGTATTGTTATGTCAATTTCTTTTTGTTTAGTAACTAAGCTTTTATAAATTAATAACTAAGATTTTATTATTGCATTGCCAATAATCGTGATTGTCTTTTTCTAATACTTTGTTTAAATATATGTTTAAGAATAGTTAGAAATCTGCCTTAAAAATCTACTCAGATTTGAAAAATCTGAGCGGATTTTTAAGGCAGTATTTCTTAGTTGGTATGAAAAGTTGGTATGATTAATTCTTTGAATGCTTCCCATTTAGAATTCGCTGTTAGTAACATCATCAGTTGGTTCCACTGTATAGAATTTTTAAAAACTGTCTGAGACCACTGTAGTGACCTTTACGAAAGCAGAAACCCTTTCCTTTACCCCTGATGGTAAATATCTTTAAGTAAATCTTTAAGTAAATCCCACTTCAGCACACTGTGATCACTGCCACCTAGTGGTTCCTTTACCTGCAGATTCTTAATGCATGAAGGAGCACTGCTGATAATCAGATCAAGAGTGTTACTCTTGATCTGATTATCAGCAGAGTTACTCCCTCTGGTTGTCTCTTGAACCTGCTGCTGCTGTAGAAAACAATCATCCAATAAATCCACAAAAGCCTTGCTAGTGTGTGAGTGACCAACCCACAAATTCCAGTCAATATCTAGGAAATTAAAATCCCCCATTATAAGACTCTTTGATTTACTGGTCCACTATTTCCCTGTACAGTTTCTTATTATAGTCATCAGAGTCATTAGGCCTATAGCACACTCATTCTCTCAATTTTGATCTCCCAATGCTTATAACTGACTCGACACTGCACTGTCCAGCGATGTCAACTGGCTTCACTTCCTTGGATTTTGTGTTTCTTAACTAATAGTATAACCCTTCCTATCCTGTCTATCCTTTCCGTATACGTTGTATCCCCCCCCCCCCCTAAATTCCAGTTCTGCACTCTTTATATCTGTGTGATACCGCGTCTCTGATATCCCAACAATATCTGCCTTTGATGTCTTGACCAGCACTTCAAAGTCATCAATTTTATTTACTAAACTCCTAGCATTGGTACGTGCATCTGTTCTTACTCTTAGTTATCCTAACACAGCCCATGTATTGACTTGTTCCGTGATGACTCCCAGCAGTTCTTGCAATCCCCAACAGCTTGCTTTCCAGTTGCTGCTCCCAACACATGCAGTGCAATAGTCGCTTTCACCTTTGCCTGTGGCTATTGTTAATCTATCTCTGTGTATCCCCCAAGATAGCAGTTTTCTGGCCTACCTAACATTGCCTCTATAGCATCAGCAAATATTCTTGCACTCCTTCTATTGAAGTGTATCCCATCACTGTGAACCCAGTCTCTGCTGTTTACAATCACAGACCACGCTGTGAAAAATTTCTACCCCATGAGTCTTGCACAATCTCTCCGGGGCCGAATTCATTGACAAGGCTGTCATCATATACTTCCTCCTATCGTGTCCTGGTAGAATTGCAGACAATTTCAAATTTAACCTTGACTCGTGACTTTTTGCAGTATTAACGTGTACTTGTTAAGTAATTCCGCAGATCTTCTACTCTTAATGTCATTAGTGCTAACAGTTTCACCAGTTTCACCTTTTGTTGCGCTTAAAAGGTGATATCTGCTCTACAACGTCATCACGTTTTGTCCCTGGCAGACACCCTGGTCCACAAGCCTTATGTGATTTTATGCCATTTACTTCCTGCAAGAAAATAAATAGCACAAAATCATGAAAAATTTGAAAAATTTATTCGCATAATTATAATATTTACATTATATCAGCTGATCATCAGTTTTAATATTTACATTAGATCGTTTTGGCTGAAGGGACTCGCTGTAATAGCGGCATCTTTTCCCTCCCGGACGGTTGTATCGCAGATTATTGCCACCTTATTGGTGAAGCCAGGTACCCCATCAGTGCAACACTTAAAAACCTTCACTTAAACGTGAGAAATGGACTCTAGTCTTACGTTTTGTTCACATGTAATGAACACCAGTAACGTCGATTTAAATTTTTTTTTAATTTGTGTTTATACTCTGGCATGATCGCTAGGTCACAGGAGTTTGCAACTGACCATTTTGACAATGAATACAACCATTAATAGCATTTAACAGCTACTATGAAGCAAAACGCACGTGTTACTGCACTCTCCAGTTAACGGCTCGACGTTAACCACGGTAAGCCTATAATAATTTCTGCGCTACCTTGGATTTCATGATATAATTTGATTTTTAAATTTCTTATCAACTCAAGTTATGTATAGTGTCTCCTGCTGTTATCATACATGCTGTACAGTTATGTGCAACGTATACAACAGCACGGAGCTCTGAGAGTTAATTTTTTCCATTATTAGGAGTACTTTTCTGTATTAACGATTAGTTCTGAATGGATGACTTAAAGAATCAGTATAAATAGAATAAATATATTTGTGTGGAAAGACGGAAAGCTAATGTATTTTATTTCACAGCTTTGAGAACAAATATTTCTTTTTACAAATACGCCTTTAGAGATCAGCAGCTGGGATTTCAAGGTTCACACAGATATACTCCCTGAATATTACCGCGATTTCTTGAGATTTCCGAGATTTGACAATCGTAGCGACGACAAGGGATAGAAGAACCGACAATGATTTAGTGTTCACTAGACAGGGCACGAGCTGAACAATAAGGTGGCGAGATTTCGAGGCGCGAGGTTACCGGAAGGATGGCCGTAATTCTCAGGAGGTCGATTAGTTTCAGCAAAAGTTTACCATCAGTCATCGCGCTTGTTTGTGGTGCCAGGAGCTTCCATGTGAAGATCAAAGTTGCTGTCAAAACTTTAAGAACTTAACAGACATCAGACGCATACTTTGCTGTTTTTTATATATTTTTTCTTTCGTCGAGTAGTTTGTCGTTCTGCTTACCAAAAAGGAAAGTAGCACCAATTCCCGTTCATACGAAATTCCTTTTATTTTCTCTTATTATACTCAGTAACTACTAGCATAGTACACACTGCATAACAATAAGTTTAGGGCCTCTATTGTGTGTGTGTGTGTGTGTGTGTGTAGCCGTTCTGAACTGGATTCAGTGGTTTTATAAATTGTTTGTTCAACATATAATTGGTATTTCACATTTATTTAGTTTAATTTAACATCCCTGTCGGCAGTATACATACATTCTATTTTAACAACCCAGAAAAACAGAGCAGACACTGTACACTTTCTCGTATTATTTAAACCCGGTTTAGATGAATTTCCTTTTAACAAATCACTGATGCCAGTACCACACATCTTGTCTCCTCTTTGACTATACTTCGCGACAGCATCGTGAGTCAATGGAAGCAACCTATTTACCTAGTTCTTTTTCTTTCTTTTTTTTTTTTTTTTTTTTTTGTAGTTGTTGGCGCATAGGCTTCTGTGGCCATAATGCACCTCCCAAGGTTTTTGCAGTACTTTGATCCAAGCCCGAGGCGGGAATCGAACCCGCGACCTTTGGGTTGCCAGGCAAGAACTTTACCCACCCGGCTAGCCCGGTCGACTTACCTAGTTCTAAATTTGTGATATTATTTGGTCCCCACAACAGGAATATCTTTCTCACAGACTTGAGAGAATTCAAATTAAATTCATTAAATTCTTACGCTATCGAAATCACATTGCCTTTCACCGTCGAAATTATGCAGCTCTCTGTGGTCGCTTCGGAATCTTTCTTCTTCACTCTAGACGACAGCTCCACGAGTCTCTTTTTGTCTATAATATCAAACTCTTATCGATCTTCTTGAACAAATACCTTTCGCTATACCCCATTTGAATTCTCGTTATGAAATTAATTTCTCACTGCCTGTTCCTCGTACTCATCACTTACTTAGTAGTCCTCTGTTTCGTTTTCCTTCAGGTATTGAATAATTACAATATTGATTTTACACTTAATCCATCTATCTATAAGAATTTGTTCCTTACACTGTTTTCTTAATGTCAATTTTGTATATATTTTAATTCTAGTTTTATATTGATTACTACTATTTTGTATTTTATGTGACTCCTAGCGTTCTCGCCTTTATTTAGGATCTGTGCGCCCTGTGTGTGAGAAATGTGTATACAGAGTCCAGTCACAATATTATGACTACCCCCACCCCCAATGCAGATATCATACTCGCCTAACGAATGATACAGCGCACGTGTCAAGTTCACACACCGCAAGCATATAAGGCTTGATGTTCGGCATCCGTGAACACAGTAACAGCTTCTGTCATGGGCAGAGCACGCGACCAATCAGACCTGGAAAAAGTCATGATCATCGGCTATTGGGCCAGGGGTGTCAGCATTTCCGAAACAGCGGACTTTGTGAAATGCTCACGTGCTGCAGTGATGAAAGTGTATCAAGACTGGACGAATGCGACAGTTTTGACGACCCAACGTGCCAATTATGGAGCCCCAAGCGCCATTGATCCCAGAGGTGAACGTCGGCTGAAACGGTTGGTCAGGACCGATCGACGCGCTATTGTTGCTCAACTGAGCGTCCAAATGAACCGTGGGGCCACCGGAAAGGTCTCCAACACGACAGTGCAGCGAACCCTGTTGCGCATTGGGCTCCGAAGAGCAGACGCTTGGTGAGAGCACCTATGCTGACGGCCGTTCATCGCAAGCAACGCAGTCAATTGCACAGCAATACCGACACTGGACCCCGGTCGAGTGGCAATGGGTGGCCCTCTCCGATGAGTCACGGTTTCTGCTTTACCGAGTGGATGGAGGGTGGCGTATTAGGCGTGAAACCTACGAGAACAGATACCCAGACACGATTGTTGGCAGAAGGCAGGCTGGTGATTGTGGCATTATGGTGGCATAGTATTTAAGGTTATGTGCCACCTGTGGTTTCTCACATCTGCGCCGTATGTACTCTGTGATGGAATGCAGAACTACTGCATAAGCCAGAAAAAGTGTAGTGTCTGGTTTATGCAGTATTATGTTTTGTTCTGTTGTTGTCTCTGGCTACTTGGCCGCAGGGCCCCTTGTGGGACCCTGCATTGCCCGCCACCACCACCACCACTGGGAGGTGAGCCAGGCTGCCCTCATACTCTGCTGATCTCCGCCAGGGTCGCCTGAGCTGTCTGGACGGGGACAAAAAAAATGAGGGAAGAGAGTGGGTGGGGAAGATAGTGGAAGTGGTGGAGTAAAAGTAGGCAAAAGGAGGAGGATGAGGAAAGAAGGCATCCTACCGGCGGAAAGATGAGGTGGGAAGGGAGAAGTAGGAATCACCCCTGGTCTGGAAGCCCACCGAAGGCCAGGAAAAGGAAGACAGCTTGCAGAACAAGAGCGTTCTGAAAAGTTGGGTAGGTGCAATAGGAAGTGTCTGAGTTTGATTGCTATCTGTTCAGTGCCGTCATTCCAACGAGGAAAATGTCCAGTTGGATGTTTATTCAGTTCTGATAGTGGCCGGTGATGAGGGAGGATTAGGTACGAGGAGAGATCATAGCGGTTTCTGTTCTGGATGTCTATGTTGTGGGATCACACGTGGAGAGATGATACCAACGCCTTTTGAAGACTGCTCCGGCATAAAAAACGCATCTTTTGATTTTAACAGGTTGCTTTCCGGACTAAGTGTGGTTAAATTTATATCCACTAACAATTGATTACGCAGGTCCAGGTAGATGTTACACGAGTGCATTACGTGGTGCCGGTCTTCCAGTTCTCCACAAACACAATGGGCATCCTTTACAAGCCCAAGGCCTTGAAGTCGCTTTTTTGAATGACCCATATCCTGTCAGAAGAAAGGTAGTATGTAAATTAGGGAAGAACCAATCAATCTTTGTTTGTTGAGGTAGGAGACACTAGGTAGAAATAGCTTCGTAGTGCTGCCTTTGGTGGAATCATCCCAACGGATTTGCCAAAGGGAAACAAGTACCTGCCAAGTACGCTGGAGTTCTCGTTTCGGATCTGCATCGAGAATAGTTTTTATCCCCAGGCCAGGAATTCAGTTTATTCTTTCTGATGGCATGGGAAAGCCTTGTGAAGGCATTGGGGGTTGTATCCCCCTTGGAGGTCAAGGGGGATACAACCTGTTAATACTTGTAGTGCTGCTGTTGGTGTCATTCTACAAGCTAGTCATTTTTAATAACATCAACCGTTGTATCTGCAGAATAACGTTCCTCGTGCTGATGATGGACAAACGATGGAACCATACGGCAGAGCAGTATGTTACGAACGGTACAAAAACAGCTGAATAAAGAGAGTGGAGTGCAGGTCCCTTAAGACCCCAGTCTTTGCGGGTGAAGCGAGCAAGCATATTGATATAATTTTTGGCATTCTCTTTCATGGACTTTATATGTGGCATGAAAGTTCTGCGATCATCTAGGGTATCACCCAAATATTTGAATGAAAGTTGATTCTTGAGTGCATGTCCTTTATGACGAATAGATGGTGGTCTGTTGATGTCAAGACGGCCCTTTAGAAGTAGGGTTCTGGTTTTATCTGTAGAGATTTCCTGCTTATTCTCTTTCGCCCAAACTGACAGGACATTCAAGGCTGTGTTGGCTCTGCTGGTCTCAATAGCTGCATGAGTAGGGCCCTCAAGAAAAATAACCAGGTTATCTGCATATGAGAGCTGTGGGTATGGTGGAAGTCCTGCAAGAGCCATTCATCCAGAATCATATTTCAAACAGCTGACCTCAGAACAGAGCCCTACGGGCAGCCTCTGGTGAATTGGCGAGTGATACTATGAAATTTTGTTTTCATGGTAACTTTTCTGTTATAGAAGTAATCTGTAAGACAATTGAAGACGTTGAAGGAGCAGCCAGATAATCTGGCTCGCCGTAAGATCCCTGGCCACCAGGCCGTGTCAAAAGCTCCCTTAAAATCTATAAAAATCCCAAGTACGTAACGGGCACCAGAATTATCTGTTAGTTAAGTGGTTTTCAGTAGTGAATCAATAGCTGAGTATTCCTGTTTGAAGCCAAACTGGAGTGTGGAGGCGAGTCCTTTGGTTTCATAATCAGACTGAAGACGGATGAGAAGTAACCTCTCAAATACTTTTCTAATATTGGCAATAGACAATTGAACGGTGCTCTGGCAGCACCAGTGGAACGATTTGGATCTTTGGGTAAAAGCCTGAGGTTGGCGTGTTTCCAACGTGTAGGAAAGGAGCCTTCATTAAAACGGGTGTTGAATAGCTGTACTAGAATATTGGGTGCAACAGACCAAAGGTGGTTCATGGACTCCCCCTCGATGAGGTCCAGTCCGGGAACTTTTCCATTGTTGATTTTATTTATGGCTAATGCAACCTCCTCATCCGTGAAGGGTTCTTCTTTGGCCGAGGGAAAATAGCCCTGATTCTCAATGATGACGTTTCTGTGTACTTCAGTATCATGATCAGGATTGTCTTGGTAGATTATTCCGTCTAGAACATTGTTCATTGTCTCTTCCCAGGAAAGCGTCTCCGAGGAGCCCTCAGAACGGATAGAATTTATATCTGTGGACCCTACTTTGTTCTTTATGTCGTAAGGTGTAAAGTATGTTAGTTTCTAACGGCTCCTGGGATTCTCCCATCTCTGCGGGTGTGCATAGTGTTTTGTGGAAGGCGCCACGGGTGGTTTCCCACATTTGCACCATGGTACTTTGTGAAGAATTTACAGAATCTCTGTAAAAGCCAGAAAAAGTGGTGGCTGGTTTGTGACAGAGTACTGCTATGTTCTGTTGTTCTGTCTCTGGCTGCTTAGCCGCAGGGCCCCTAAGGGAACCCCACGTTGCCCGCGACCACTACTGGGAGGTGAGCCAGGCTGCCCATTTTACTCTGGCTAGCCTCCACCATGGTTGCCTGAGCTTCCTGACTGAGACCAAAATAAAAAAAAAAAAAAAAAAAAAATGTGTGTGTGTGTATATATATATATAAATTTAAAAATTAAATAAATAAATAAAAAAGTAAATAAAGTAACAGATTAAAAAAAGAGAGAGAGAGAGAGAGAGAGAGGGGCATAGAAGAAGAGAGGATTAGAGGGAGAATGAATTTGGGTGGGTTGACAGGGGAGAATAAATTCCCCCTAGTTTAGGCGAAGTATAGGAAAGGGTGTGGGTTTAAAAGTCACAGGGGACAGGCGCCCCTGAGTAATTGCCAATGGCAAAGTGCCTGTAGATCCCGCTCCGTGGTAAGTGCCAGCAATCCCGCACCTAGATCGGTGCCAGCAGTATATCCTACCCATTTCGGGTTTGCGATGACTTTTAAATCCCGCACTCCGAGGAGTGCCAGCATTCCGCACCTTGGATGGTGCCTGCAATAGATCCTACCCTATTAGGGTTTGCATGATTATGTCTGCATTGTTCCGGGGGATGGAGAGTTATCCCACGCCGGTCCGGTTTAGTTCTTGGGCTCTGAGTTCTGCAATCTTAGCTCGCCTAAGTGCAAATGTTTCCTGCGCGTAGGTGGTTAATGCCTTCCTCGAGTAGCAGAGTGAATTCTTGATTGCGAGGGTTTCTCTGTATTGTGGTGAGGAATTTAAGCCTAATGTTGTCGTAGCTGGTGCACTCATACATAAGGTGCCCCCGGGCCCCTCTTCGCCGCAGTGGCAACGTGGATCATTTTCGATTCCCATGGCGGTCAGTTTTTGTTGGAAGGATCCATGGCCGGTGATGATAAAGGTCACATGGAGGCCAGGCGAAAACCAGAGTGGAGGTTCTGGGTTAGTTGAACTTATAGATGGAAGGAATCGTTTTGTGATGGCCCCTTTTGTTGTAGTGTCCCAGTCATGTTGCCATATCTCTTGTAGATGTTGGGTTATCCGTTGTCTTTCCTGCCTGGTGCCGTTTGTGATGTCAAGTTGAAAATTTAGCAGTTGGAACTCCCTTCCTCAAGTGATAAAAAGCCCTCTTTTAACCACTTCTAAGTATAGTGGCTTCGCGGGTGTACATTGTATCGGGCCAGAGATTTGAAGGTGTGTGGGGTCATGTGCTGTGTATTGTGTTGTTCCCTTTGTTTCTGCGGTCTATTAGCCGCCAATCCCCTAGTGGGACCCGACATTACCACACAGTGCCATGGGGAGGCTGACCGGGTGTACCTTTGATGCTAGAGTACTCTGGCGGGTTCTGCCACCCACTTTCCTGGGATTTCAGTGGTTAGGACCAGATTTAGGAATGAGATGATCGCCGTTTCTTTAGTAATGGTTGTAATTTTAACAGAGGTGTTCGCTGATAACTTGTTCTAGGGCCAAATAGGTCGGGCAATAATTTTGATGTATTTAGATTTAGACCTGTGGGATATATATAAACTCGTTGTTTAAGAGAAAAGTAAGGAAGGAAGGCAGAAGACTGGAGGGTAGGAAACAGAAGGAGAGGCCCGACAGGGAAGATGGCCCCTGCTGACAGTGTGGCATGCCCAGTGCCTCACCAGAGGGAAGAGTGGGGTGGCGGTTGGACGAAAAACCACCCCCACACGAGAAAAAAAGAAGCATTGTGTAAGAGAAAAAAAAAGGAGGGGGGGGTAAAAGGCCGGATGGTAGGGAACAGAAGAAACAGACCGATAGGGAATATGGCCCCTACTGACAGTGTGATATGTCCGATGTAACACTGTCAGCAGAGGGAAGAGTGGGTTGGCGGGGAATGGGCGGAAAACCACAAAAAAAAAAAAAAGAGATATCCTGCAAGTGCAGGGTAGGTACGGCTAGCACAGCCAGTCAGTAGAAGCCGACAACTTGATGCGTGAGTGTTGCTATGGTGGATGGGTCATGTTCGGGAAGGTCTAGTCCAGGTGTCGTCATTGGGACTTCATTTTGTGAGTCTGTGTCGCATCCAGACTGAAGGCTGGTCCAGTAGTCCATGATAACAAATAGTGGGGAGGTCAAAACCAGGAGTCCAAGATAGATAGGATGGTCAAGTCCAGGGACCGATGTTAGGTCTCTTCTTGATGAGAAGTGTCACGTCCGGTGGGGAGAAGTTGGTCCAGGAGTCAATGATGAGAAATTTGTCAGGGTATGTGAGAACCCTGGCTTTGATTGCACCGCTACTATTGTCCCAACCAAGTGGGGAGACTAGTTGACTGCTCGAGATGTGAGGGATCAAGTTGGGTTCCGTATTCCGGTTAGTTTGTTGGTTAAGTCTCGTGTAAGTTGGTCCAAGGCGTTATCATCCATGGCTCAGCGATGCGCAGCAACAATTGGCAGCCATGGTTGTTTTGACCTATTGATACGGATACTATGGTGGTGGTGGTAGTGCTTTCCGCCTGGAAAATAGGTCCATTGCAAATTCAGTAAGTTTCTTCATTCTGTAGGGTGATGTGTTCTTGGTTTTGGTAGTTGAAGCGTAGTTTCGTTTTTAGGATCCTCCTGAAGTCCTCGTAGATTTCACAGCTGTGGGCAAGGTGCTCCCACATCTGATCCTCTCCACAGTGGCAGCGGGATGAGTCTGAAATTCCGAAGTAACGTAGTTTTTTCTGGAAGGAGCCATGTCCAGTGAGGAGGTAGGTAGCATGTGCCTAATGGTCTGGGGAATGTTTTCATAGCATGGCTTGGGTACGCTGATACCTCTGGAGGGCACCCTGAATTCAGATGGTTACCTATCGATCGTCTCCGATCAGATACACCCGTACATGCTGACCGTGTTCTCTGGGGGCGATGGTATCTATCAACAAGACAATGCGCCATGCCATGTCGCTAGAATTGGCCGTGAGTGATTTGAGGAGCACGACGAAGACTTAAAGCTACTTCCTTGGCCACCGAATTCGCCGATTCTAACCCAATTGAAAATCTATGGGAAAATCCACAAATAACCCGTAGCAATATTCCGCGGACTTGAGTCCTTCACACGACGGCTGACTGTGGTGCATGTTGAGAAAGGCGCATATTTTGGATAATAGTAGGTGGTCATAATAATGTGACTGGACCCTGTATTAATAATCATGGAAGGCTATTTCTGCGGAAAAGGTACGGTTCAGACCTGTTGATCTGATTTTCAAATGGAAATATATACGAGCATGTATATACATTTAATTGTGTGGTGTGTAATAAGCCTATATACTGTATATTTTAACGTCAAAATTCAAAATCGCATGGTATTTTATTCACTTATATCGTATTTAAGTTCGTTTTACAGGGTCTATCCTCGCATGTTGGTACAGCAAAAAGTATTGTTATTGTTGGTTCATACAAGATAGAAAAGTCCAAGAGGAAATTTCCCTATATGTTAAACCTTTTATTCTTGCTGAAGAAAGTAAAGTTAATTTGTTTTAAAGTACATAGGCTGGAAAGTATTAAGCCATTTCTTATATTTCACTTAAATCGCTTTGGGATTCAGTTGCATTGTCATCTAAAATAGCGATAACAAATTTCTCAATGACATTATCGATTATACCATCGGCTTGCCACATTTATTTTGTCTGTCTTTTGTACGAGCTGAACGTAATGTATCCGATGTAGTGTACGATTGTCTTCTGTAACATTTGCCAATACATTTGGAATGTTTTTCAACTTCTGCCAATGTAAATGACCTGTTCTCTGACGCTTTTACTTGGGTATCCTTTTACTTGACTCTATGCACGTTCAGTTGGATTAAGTTCACAATGATATGGAGGTAAGGCGAAGGACCATGCTACCAGTCAAAGCAGCTATTGTGTCTATTCGATAAGTAGAAAACCAATACTTTACTGAATTTAATAATTTCCAGAAATTTTGGCTTAAGCTGATCAGGATGCCATGCCAAATTTTTCGATGTTAGCCAAGGTTGGTTAACATCGCGTTGATTTCGTCGTGCATAGCTACAAAGCACAGAATGGTATGGAGCGTTGTTTAATACAATTACTCTAATACAAATACTCTGGGTCGCCCCACAGTTTAACTAGAAATTATTTTATTTATTTGAAAGCTCTTCTAACTGTATTGTCTTGCATAGCGACACTATCGAACTTCATCTCTTCCATGGAAGTCAATGTTAGCTCACGATGCTGTCGCGGACTAATTCTAATTTTATTCCTACCATTTTACAGACAGTATACACGGAGCAATATGGCCTTAGTCGCTGATACTCCTAAAACCTACCACAACAACAGTCGCTACCCTAGCCGCCGAATTGGCTAGATATGAATCCCATAGAACATCTCTGGGATTGCGTGGATTGAAAGATCCTGCGTTTGAGTTCTCCATCAAGGACAATTGCAGAGCTACGTGTGGCAGTCCTGGCGACATGTTACAACATATTTCTTGTAACGTTCGGCGGCCTTTTAGACTCCATACCTTGCCATGTGGTGGCAGTACTGATAGCAAGAGAAAGATACCCACTATTATAATGTTTAGTACACTATTAGTACATTTATAAGACAGTGTACTATAAGTTTAGTACACTATTAGTACATTTATAAGAGTATATAAGACAAATACAGCACAGGTACGCTGTTCAGAAAGCAAATTGGGACACCTTCCAGACTGAAATCACAGTTGCCTTACAGGATCATAATGCCGAACTCCAGACCACTAGCAACCCGGAACTCCTTCAGCGAAAGACAACAGCCCTCATCACTCAGGCCTGTGAAGCTGCAATACCTAGGAAACACCCAGCCCCGGGTGCAGTGCCATGGTGGAACCGGGACTTGCAGCACCTTAGAAAGGAAACTCATATCCGACGCAAGGCTTTTCAAAGGGCCCGAAGATCTTGGCCAGCTGCAGAAGTGGAGGCCTTACGGCAGCGTTACAAAGAAGCGAGAAATGCTTACACCGCGCAGATACGTCACAGCAAACAGGAGACATGGCAGCGATTGGTCACAACTACTGGCAATAACGATCCCTGGGGGGGGGGGTGGTCTACAAGATCACCACAAACAAGTTCCCTCGGGGGGAGGTTGTCGCTACTACTAGAACTCCACAAGGTACCATGACTACAAACTGGGAAAGCACCATAAACAATATTCTTGACGTGGTCTTTCAACCACCGGCTGAATCACAGACTGACGAACAGAGGAAAATGTGCCAAGATAATGCGACCTACAATAACCAAGCAATGGAAATGCCTTTCACCAGGGAGGAGCTAACTGCAGCAGCATCAACTATCAGAGGAAATAAATGCCCAGGGCCAGACCTGCTAGAACCAGAAATTGTTAAAAAGACAGTAGAACATGCCCCTGACCTGATGCTAAATCTTTACAACAAATGCCTCCAGACAGGAGCCTTTCCAACATCTTGGAAGGTTGCCAATGTTAAACTTATCCTAAAAAATCCTTCCAAGTCGCCTATCCTCCCAGACTCTTACAGGCCTATAGCCTTGCTCTCCGTGGTCAGCAAGCTCTTCGAGCGCCTATTACATGCTCGTCTCCAGCATCACTACAATACTGCAGGACTAGCAACGCCCAACCAGTTCGGCTTTCGACAGGGTCATTCTGCCATAGATGCCAACCAGCACCTCCTGGGGAAAGTGGAGAACTGCAACAGAAAATACTTCTTGGTGATCTCTGTGGACTTCGCTGGGGCATTCAACACACTTTGGTGGCCGAGCGTCCTGGCCAGACTCAGAGCTGCAAATCTTCCCAGTAACCTCTATCAGACCTTACAGAACTACCTATCCAACATATTCATAGTAGTGAATGCGCCCTATCAGACCCTCTCTAGAAGCATCAACCGGGGCTGCCCGCAGGGTTCGGTCCTGGGACCATTCCTATGGAACATCGTCTTGGACAGCTTCCTCGTCTCGGACCTCGGAGAAGTGGATGCTCAAGCATTTGCCGATGATCTCATTCTCTCCGTCTCGGCGAACTCAAGGGCAAAACTGGAAGAATCTGCAAACCTGGCCTTGGAGCTACTGCAGAACTGGGCAAAACAGAATCACCTGAGAATATCACCAGAAAAAACCAACTCAGCCTTGCTGAAAGGGAACTTGGACCTACGACGGCCTCCTCAAATTAAGATAAACCAGACGACAATAAAATTCTCCAAACAACTCAAGTATCTAGGGGTCATCCTTGACCACAACCTATCCTTCAAAGACCACCTACAAAACATCCGAACCAAGATTAGGAAATATGCTGCCCTCGTTGCTAGGGTGGCTCGAAGGGACTGGGGCCTTGGCCGGCGTACGCTACATATCTTCTACAAAGCCATATTCATACCTATCATCACATATGCCTCTGGCGTATGGTATCACAAGGCTACTACCGCAGTCAACCGACGTATCATCAACTCAACCCAAAGGTCGATTCTATTATTTACTTCTCGTGCCTGCAGCACGGTGAGCACCCACGCTTTACAGGTCTTGACCGGAGTCCTCCCCCTTGATCTGGAGATTGTGGGCAAAGGTTTACTTTACCATCTGGCAAAGGGCACCTCAAGGACCTGTCTCGGACATACAACTGACCCAGCAAATAACCGCACCGCTGAAAAGAAGAGGCTCTACGCTCACCTGCTGCAGGTGTGGCAAGAGAGATGGACAAACTCCCATACAGGGGAGATAACCAGAAAGTTTATACCTGACGTCGGCAGGGTCTACCCTAAGTTCCCAATGTGGTTCTCACCTGGACTCCATGCAGCATACCTTCTCACCGGACATGGCGCCATCAATGCCAAACTTTGCCTTTTGGGAATTGAAGAGGACCCTACCTGTGTTTGTGGTGGTCTGGAGAGCTGGCAACACCTAATGTATGATTGCCAGCTTTATGACGACCTCCGCAACATCTTAATAACAAAGATCCTATATTGTCCTAGAGGACGGGAACACAACATACTGGAAACAAAACAAGAGTACCTGGCTTTCTCCTGCTATGCCCAAGAGCTCTTTGCAAGAAGACGAGTGCTCGCTGCTGTGGAGCAGAACTGAACCCTATACATGACAGCCAGGAATAACAACTGAACCTACTTAATAAAGGACAAGAACTGACTTGACTAAACTGGACGGGACCTTGTCCCATGAGTGATATCCCAAATGGGAACACCAATGCCACTGAAGACCAACTGCAGCTTGCTGCTCGCCATCTTGGCTCTCAAACCATGCTCCCTTGCATGGTCCTATCTTTTCCTCTCTCCCCCGGCAGGGGGAGGGGACGGTATCTTCCATCCCCTCACCTCCTTGCCACTCCCCTCTTTGCCTGGTGGGGCATGGGCCTGCCCCACCGATTATCTGGGGTCGCCTTCTCTATCGTCCCCATATTTCTGTCTTTTCCCCCCAGCCTTCTGTCTCCCCCCCACCTCTACCTAATACGCAAGTGTATACCCCACATAACTTAAAATTTAATAATGACTAAATTTAATTGCGTTCACACTAAACTCATTTGGCCTTTCTACACAATTTTCTTAACCCCAACTGAGCGAAAATTTCATTTTTTATATGTATGTATATATATATATATTTATATATATATTTTTTTTTTTTTTTTTTAAGGTCCTAGCCACTGAAATCTCAGGAAATTAGGTGGCAGGACCTGCCAGAGTAAATATTTCAATACTAGTGTACCTGGTCTGCCTCCACGAGGCATAGTGTGGACAACGTTGGGCCCCAGTAGGGGTCTAGCGGCTAAATGGCCAGAGGAACAACGATACACAACACTACACCCATACAATATCCATACACTTTTAAATCTCTGGCCTTTACAGCGAACTGTTACACCCACAATGAAAGCAACGCGGAGATGGGGGAAACCCCTGGTGCCGTTAGACACGAACACACTATACACTATACACTATTAGTACATTTGGTAACAGTGCTTGCAGAACTACTACTGTTGGCTTTTGAACAGATTAAAACTTCTATCGTGATTTTTCTGCTTGCTATTAAAAGCTGAATCTGGGACTACTTTTACCTATTCAAGAAGAGCTAAAATGCAAATGAAAAAAAAAAAAACTCGATTCATTAATTTCAACACCTAATAGCTGAGCGAAACAAAAGAAAAAAAATCGCGGTACTTGATCCATCAGATCGCATACCCCTACCGTTCAAATATGGTCATCTATTTGGGCAGTGTGACAAAGTCTCTGTAGAAAGATAATATGAGACGCTTGGAAGAACGGTAAATCACCAGCACGCTGCCATATTATGCGCTCCATTACAGTAATTAAATTGGATGCTTCTCTTCGCTAATAACAACAGCCCTTCTATTAGGTTTCCATGTGTAGTGTAATCTGCCCACTACAACGTCCATGCTGCGCTGGACTAAATTTATTCCCTTGTTCTTGACATGTCTTTCGTCACCAAAGGCCGCTTTCCCTACTTTTAACTTAGTCGTTAAAATGTAACGTAATTCCTGGCCGCTTCGCGGAGAATATTAACGCGCCAGGCGAGTACTGATGAACTGGTAATTGCTACTTAAGGCCAGTCGATTCTCTCGCTGCAGATTCGTCTCTTTAGCGCCTACTGCTGAAGCGTTCTAGATTGGCATATATCTATTGGAGAAAAGATGAACCGGAATTAATCGAAGAGAATTCATCACCACTTTAAATGACGCTGAAGTTAGGCTGGACAATAACCTTGAAATGCTTACTGCTGGTTTTGTTCCCAAACATTTGTAATCTTCATATGGGATTCTTTTTTTCAGACAAAAGGGATCGAAGATCCAGCATCATAAATGATAGATGACCTTTGACTCCTTAATTTGAATACGAGAATAACTAATTAATAAACACATAAATGACGGAAAAATTCGTGAATGGCAACCCATAAAAATGCCTTAAAGCAGCACTGACTGGAATGTCACTACTCCATTTTTAATGGCGTTCATGTATTAGGCCATCACTCACCACATCCACGACGAAGGCATCGGCTGGCTGGTCTAAAAGAAAACTTCCTGCAGTCGAGCCTAAACCACTCTTCCCTGTAATTTGAATTTATGGCCCCTACTTTCGGAATAATAACTGTGAAAATTTCATCCTCGTTCGTTTTACTGTAATCTTTTTAGAGCCTTGCACACCCCAATCAAATTTCCTCTAAGACGCCTGGTTTCCAAGCTCTGCATCCCACATATTTAGTGTTTTTCCCACATGTGGTCGCCTTTTGCAGATCTCACCAGGTGAGAGTAAAGTAAATGAATGCATTATTTCGAGGAGTACGAGATTTTTTTTTATAGTCGGGTCCAGTTTTTTTTATAGTCGGTTATGCGTAAAAGGCTATTGTCCTAACCTTTTTTTCCGTTTGTTCTGTATCGAACAAATGGACACCTGGTAGATGGCTTTCGATGAAATTTTATTTTTAAATCTTTTAGAAAGCTTTGCGTAGTCATCCCATTTAAATTATTGGATCAATATAAAGTCGGAATTTTGGTGGGTTAGTTATGTTGTGACATGTCGGGTATTTTTTTAAACAATTCTACAACGAATATGCAAATATAATTTTAGTGTACCTGGATGTGTGTTGGATTCTGTGATACAAGTGGATCGCAGAATGCCACGAAGATGGTCAAAAATAAGGTTCCAGTTTAACGTTAAGTTTATTCAATCAGTAAATATTCTTCCTACTGATATTTTTCTTTCTTTATTTAAATTTGTTTTATTTTTTTATGAGAAACCCAAAAACGAAAGGTATTAGAACCTATAGTACTTAGTACCGTGCGTGGGTTAAACGTTGAGAAGTTGAAAGAAGATACTTAGTGACATCAGACTGAATTACTGTAGATTGCAATTTTCAGGAAATACCTGTGAAGGGAGGTTGTTCCAGAAAACGTAAGTTGAGGGGATAAATGAAGATTTTCAGAGGTTAAAACGCCTCCCTTTATCCACTTACGAATCACATTCCGCCAAGGAAAAAGTTCCACCTAAATGAGGAGGATAAATGAGTTATTTTCATTTTTATCATTTCGTTCAAATTTTTGTCAAAATTATTAAGAAATACGTAGTTGAAAACGGAGGAAAAAAAAAACGAGTTGGTTTTAACTACTTACACCGGAAGTAATAAAACATATACGAAAATGGTTTACCCATTACACTAAGAGTACACCACTGTTATCGTAACTTTCATAATAACCTAATTTGCAACGTCAGTTAGTCAGTGGCACAGTCGAACGCGTCAGTTATATTCATATTTAAAAATCAGTATCTTGAACCTAAATCTTAGTTCACACTTTTGAAATATACATGATTTATCTTTGTAGATGCAAAACTCGAAGCCAATATCGTGAATAAACAAATATTCAAGAACGGTTTTATTTTATTTATTTTTTTTTTTTATTAAAACCTGAACAGTAGATACGTTTTCAACAACAACAACTACTGTATTTACATTCTATGTACAAAGCAAAAAGGAAAGATAAAGAAAACTTTTTAGAAAGAAATACAAAGGTTTCAATATTTTAATTTCAGGAAATAAGAAAAAAAAAGTTTCTTGGGGTTGGGTCGTTCTCCTGTTAAGTGTCACACGTTGAAGGTGATGGACTGTTCAGTGATGGTGAAGAGGTGACCGCCACTGTTCCATTCGCTGTTAAGATGATCCACAGTTTCTGGTCTTTTGCAGTGGAATTCGAGTAGGAGTCTGCTCTGCAACTTCCTCCGTAGGCTCCACTTCAGATGTTGCGCCGATGTGTCGACAGGTGGCACGTCATCACTGCTTCTTGTGTGCTTCAAGTAGAAGCTGTAAATGACGGCCTTCGCCGCAATGAATAGGAAGTTGCAGGTGGTGTGTGCTGTCTGCTCAGAGTGAAGTAGGTACCAGTAGTCCTCCGGAGTGTGGGCGTGGTTGCAGGCAAGCTTTGCTGCATCCAAAGCGTATTTGACGAGTTCCTTGTTCACAGGGCATGCCAGGTATATGTGTTCCAGGGTACCTGGGGTGGCGCAGAAGAGGCAGTAGTTTGAGGAGCGTAACCCGAAGATTTGTAGCTTGACTGGGGTGGGAAGGATGTTGTGCCACAGTCTCCACTGGATGTCTGCGTCCGATTTGGAACATTTCGTCCTGTACGGAAGGTTCCACTGAAAGTTTGATGGTGGCTTGTGGTGAGTGGAGAGGGGTGCAGGGACAGCTTGGCAGGTGGATGACTGGAAAATCGTGGTTGCATGGCGAGACATGATTAGCTGATAGACTTTTTTGGAGGGTGCAGGAGACAGAGGTACCGTGTCTTCTGGTGATGTGATGACGAAGGTTGGTGTAAGCGAGGATCCAGTGACATTTCCAATCCCTTTAGTTGTAGTGATGTCTGGAAGAGCTTGTGTGATCGCTGATTTTAGATGTATGTGTTGCTGCTTTGCATTAATGGTTTTAATGGGCAAATCTTCTGATCCTTTCCATTCAAGGCTTGGTGTCAGGAGGTCGCCTATGGTTCTTATTCCTGCCCAGTTCCACGTAGGGAAGAAGAGAATATCATCATTTGCAGGGTCTATTATTCTTTTATTGTAGAAGAGCGGTTCTGAAAGTATTCCGGGAAGGGATGTTCTCTCAAGATTATGGTGAAGGTTTAGCTTTTTCCAGCGGTATAGTGCGTCTTTATAAAACGGCGGTAGTTTGAGTGGTACTGGTGCCATGTCCATTCTCAATATTGTTGAAAGGGATAGTCTTCTAGTGGCTGTGGCTAGTAGTTTATCCGTAGTGTAGGATTGTGCGTATTTTGTTTGCAGCGTCTTAAGAAGAAAGGTGATCCGGAATGCTGTGATTTTGTCGTCTAAAGAGACCAACCCTTGGCCCCCGTGAGTAAGTGGTTGGCTAAGTTTGGAGCAGGACATCCAGTTGGTTTTGTTCCAAAGGAAGCTTCGGATAGATGCCTGGATTTGGTGGAGGAAGTCAGCAGGTGGAGTGAGAATTTTGAAGGTGTGCCAGAGAACGCTTGCCGCCATATGATTGACCACAAGCACTCTCCCTCTCAGCGAAGATGTGGCGCACACGCTTCTCCATCTTCCGAGTACTTTGTTGAAACGACTCAGCAATTCGGGCCAGTTCTTCTGGGAGAAAAGGAGGGTATTGCCGAGGTACACACCTAGGTATTTCTGTCCCTCGCTGGACCATGTGCCTTGGATGGGGGAGTCGGTTCTAGTTTTCCAGTTGCCAGCCCACAGGCCGCTGGTCTTACAGTGGTTGAGTTTTGCGCCTGATGCTTGAGCATAAAGATCATGAGCCTTTTGAATGACTTCAAATTCACTCTCGTGTCGTATTGCAATTGTGACGTCATCTGCGTATGCTGAGTAGGTTATATTTAGGTGGGGTTCTGGTAGCAGCGTTCGTCGGGATTGTATACTGGTGGCAATTTTATTAAGGAATGGTTCTATGGCAATTGCATAGAGTTGTCCAGAGAGTGGGCAGCCTTGTTTTATCCCTCTGGAATACGGAAAGTGGCAGGTGAGCTGGTTGTTGAGTTTCAGGCAGAATTTGGCTTCCTTGTATAGCAGATGGATTGTTCCGATGATGTAAGGTCCATATCCAAAGGCTTTCAAGGTTTGAAATAGGTAGCTGTGTTCAACGCTGTCGAATGCCTTTTCCTGGTCAAGGCTAATTAGTGCTAGGAATTCTCTTTGGCTGTTTGCAGTGGAGAGGAGGTCTCGGATCAGATGTAGATTGTCGTGAATCGATCTTCCAGGTACAGAATATGTTTGTTGGTGATCGATGATATCAGGGAGAGTGGCTTTTAATCTATTGGCGATGGCTTTGGAAATGATTTTACAGTCCGTGTTCATTAAGGAAATCGGGCGCCAGTTTTGTAGATTGGCGCGATTTCCTTTCTTGGGAATCAGTCGAGCGACAGAGGTGGTGACCGAAGCTGGTAGTCCATGGAACTGAGCTTCTTCAAGCATTTCAAAGAGTAGCATTCCGAGTTGATCCCAAAACGTTTGGAAGAATTCAGAAGTCAGTCCGTCCAGACCTGGTGATTTATTTTTGGAAAGGGCTTTGCATGCTGCTGTTAGTTCTTGTAGGGTGATTTGTTTCTCCATGCTGCAATGGGCCGTATGGGAGATTTTTTTAAGTCCTGAAAGGATTTCCTCCGTTGCCTTTGTAGAGGTTTCTTGAGAACTGTAAATTTCTCTATAAAATCTTGTTACTTCAGAGAAGATTTCCTCTGGGTCTTCAGTGATGTTTCCGTTTTGCAGCTGAATGGCAGTGATGGTGGTTGATTTTTGATGTCTGCTTTCTAATGAGAAAAAGTATTTGGTCGGGGCATCAGATAGATTTATGTGGGTGTATCTTGATCGGAGCAGGGCGCCTTTTGCAGAGTGTTCTAAGTGGGTTTGTATGGATTGTAGTGTTGACTGGTAGGTCTGACTTTCAGATGGGAGATTTTTCAGCCTTTGCTCAAGTTGATAGAGGTTATTACGCTTTTGTTGACTTTTCTGATGGCTGTAGGTTTGCGAGAATGATTTCAGTTTACTTTTAAATCTAGGCCACCATGTGTTCATGGGCTCCAATCTGTCTTTGGATTGGGCAAGGTTGGATATCAGGTCTTGCAGCTTAGAGATGTATTCCTTGTCTTGAAGAAGGCTATTGTTGAACATCCAATAAGCACCTCTACTTTTGTAGTGATTGGGTGAGAAAGAGAGCTGTAATTTGATAAAGGAGTGATCTGAGATATAAGATGGCAAATGTGTGATGCTTCTGACCAGGGGGATGGTGTGTTTTGGGATGTAGTATCTGTCCAGTCGGGCTTGGTAAGGTAGTCTTGCTGATGCTGTATTTGCTGATCTCCAGGTGTAGGACTTTTCTTCTGGGTGCTGGTGTCTAAATACGTCGACCAATTCATTGTTGTTTATCAAGGCTTGCAGGTTATTGATTAATGTTTTGCGGTGCTCAGTGCATCGTGCTCTGTCCATTTTTGGGTCAAGAGTGCAGTTGAAGTCGCCAGCAAGAATGATATGTTCTTGATCTATGGTAGAGAGGTGGCTTTGTATGAAGTTGGTTATTTGGATAGCGAGTCTGTCCTGCTGCGGCATGTAGATGTTAAAAAGGTGCAGGGTTTCCTTCTGGGGTGTATCCAGGAGGGCGTAAATTGCGTAGCCAGCGATCTCTGCTATCACATTGAGCTTGCAGGCTGACCTTTGATGAAGGCCGATACTCACTCCTGCCCCATGATGTTGTTGTGTTGGAGAATGATGAAATACATATGGCCAATCTGCCCATTTCAAGGATGGCCTTGTGTCTGTTTTAATATTTGTTTCTTGTAGGAAGAGTAGGTCGGCATGATGTCGTTGGAGCTGGTGAAGGATCAGCTTATTGCGCGATGCAGAGGAGCATCCTCTTGCATTAAGTGATAGCATGCTAAGAGTTAGCATTATCTGCAGGGATAAAGATAAGGGTTTTGCAAGTTTTGGGGCGGTTAACATCCTGATTGATGATATTGCTGTTCAAGCCCGTTAATCAAGTAGTACAGGCGTTTGGATCTATTCACATCTGCTCTGTCTTTCTTTCCTTTTAGTTTGGAACGCAGACCCGTAAGTTGTGAGATCAGCTCGGGTATGTTAGAGGTGAACTTCAGAGCTGTCACCAGCTTCTGTGGCGAGCCGCGTACTTCCCGTAGAAAGGATCGTAGTTTCTCCACAGTTAAAGGACCTTTAGTGTAGGGAAAATCGGTTTCCTCGTCCTCTGAAGCACTTGAATAGTGAGAATCACAGTTGGTCTCTTCTTCAGTGCCCAGAAATTCGGGTTCTTCTTCATTTGGATCGTCAGTAGTTTGTAGCTGTTTATTTATTTCCATACTCGGTGGTATGATGGACTTACTTGAGATCTGGCCGTTTATCTTCTGTGGTGTTCTGTATTTATTTTCGTCGCCCCTGTTGTTTTTGTTTGCGGTTTGCTCTTTTCCTGCCGCCGTGTGCGTTGTCTTCTTCTGTTTTGTGGCTTTGGACGTGGTCTGCCTTGGGGGTTGCTTTTGAGATAAAACTCTTCGGTCTCCTGAAGAGATTGCGTCCTGGTCTTCTGTGGTTTTCGAATTTTCTTTTTCTAAAGAGTTTGTTGTGGGGAGCATCTCAGACTGTTTGACAGTTTCTTCAGCATCCCCATTTTCTCCAACAGTCAGCTCGCTTTGTGCATCTGGCCTGACCCAGGTTGGTGCCGCCTGAATTTCGGTATTACTTTCAGAAGAGTTAGAGATATGCGGGCAGTTTTTCCTGATGTGACCCTCTTCGTGGCAGAAGAAACATTGTGAGGAAATGGAGGTATAGAAGGTGTAAGTTATTCCGTTTAGATTGGTGTTGATGAGTTTTGGGATGTTTGCTGCGTCATTGTTGGCGAAGTGCATAAGTGCTTGCCTGCGGAAGCTTTTTATATGCGAAAATTCCGGTTTCGTGCTTGCTGCAGAGAGTGTGCGTATTTTCCCGGTAACTGATCCGTATTTGGATAAAATCCCTCTCAGAAAGTGATGAGGGATTTCAGGTGGGACGTTTGAAATTGTGACTTTCGTTGGTGCTAAGGCAATTGGCGCCGCTTCTAGGTGATGAAGACCGATGTCTACTCCATTTTGCAGGATAGTTTGCGCCCATGAGGGGTGGCTGAAATACACCTGCACAGTTCCCGCCACACGGGATGCGTGGGTAATATTTTTCGGTGGTACTTTCTCCGCGATCGCTGTAAGGTACTGTTCTAAGGGAGTGTTTTCCTTGGTAGCGAAAATTACTATTCCATTTTCCCGGGAAGTAATAGCGGTTGCTTCATTTGTGAGAGCGTTGTTCGACCGCGTATGTACTATTGTTGGTCGCGAGAGAGAGGTTTTTGCTGGCGTCAAGCATAATCCATTAGATACGGTATTAGCATAAGTATTAACAGTTACTGACCTTTTGGACCTTGAAGTATTCACCTGTTGTCGCAGGGTGTGGTTTCCAGTATCTTGGTCACTGCTGGCAGTAGCTGTAGGTTCCGTTGCTGTGGTTGTTTGACCTTCGCTGGCCATAGCTGGAGGCAATAGATGGGGTGGACGGGGAGTGGAATAAGCCGCTATTGGAATGTCCGTATTTGGATAAAATCGTCCAGCTTTCCATGGCTGAAGTTAATAAATTATTTTCTAACCTAACTGAAACTCCGCTAAATCTACACACACAAAATTATTATTACTCGAAAGCTCTTCCGAAGAGGAATCGAAATATATATATCTTGACTGAGGGTTCTCGCAGACAAACGTTGAAAGGGGCAAAAGGGCGGGAGCTCAAAAGCACGTGTCCGATCGGCGTGGACTAGGGGGCAAACGGTTTTAAGACTGTGTAATAGATAGATGGATTTAGAGTTATTTCTCTGTATGAATGGAAGCACGTTTTGGATGTTATACTGGTTGAGACCACGTTCAGGCGGTGTCAGAGCAATCTAGTTGGAATAGGCAACTCCCAGGTGCCAAATGGAGAATGTTGGACGTTGAAGTCTCCAAACAAGTAAACCTCATCAAACTGATGAAAATACATTTCAAACATGCAAACAAAAATTCGATAATAATCGAATTTTTGGTAGATGTTCTATTAGTTTCAAGGAGGATTTCAGAATTACTTATGTTTCGGGTATTACTCGAGAAGGAAATGTCGAATCGATACGAATCTTTTCAAACTTTTGTTGGTCTCTGACAGTTTGCCCGATTCTATATTTCCCATCACCAACAGTGCGATAAATTTTAGAATATTCTTTTGGACCATTATATCGAAATTACTGTCGATATGTTAATACAGTGGTTTTCGACCTTTTTTTTTTTTTTTAATAACGGCACCCCTAAGTAATTTATTTTATTTTGTGGCACCCCTACTCAATTTTCTGCCTGTTAGATCTGTGTGTGTGTGATATTAAAAAAATATGTTATATGATAGTTATTACAATAATATAACTATAAACAAAATTACAATTCGTACTACAAATTATATATATATATATATATATATATATATATATATATACACCGATGAGCCAAAACATTATGACCAACGAGTCGTTAAACAAATTGAAGCAATTGCAGGTGAACTACGGCGCGTATGCTGGTCGAGACACGGTATAATTAACACCTGATACTGAGCTCCGTTAATTAGTGTTACTCTTGTTCTTCAGATGGGAAAGCCGGCGGACTTAAGCGAGTTTGATAAAGGCCAAATTGTAATGGCCAGACGACTGGGTCAGAGCATATCCGAAACGGCACGGCTGGTGGAATGCTCATGGTCAGCCGTGGTTGGTACTTACCGAAAGTGGTCCGAGGAGGAAAAACCCACGAACCACCCGCGAGGTGTTGGTCGACCACGGCTCATCGAAGCTCGAGTTGCGCGAAGGCTCACCCGGATGGTACGTGGCAACAGAGGGGCGACTGTGGCGCAACTAGCCGGTAATTGGAATGCTGCTGATGGGAGTAATGTGTCACAGCACATAGTACATCGAACCCTGCTGAAAATGGGGCTGCGTAGCCGCAGGCCGCTTCGAGTGCCCATGCTAACTACGGTTCGCCGACGACAGCGCCTGCAGTGGGCACACCAGCATCGAAACTGGACCTTGAGTGATTGGAAGAAGGTCGTCTGGTCCGATGAATCACGTTTTCTGTTGCGCCATGTGGACAGCCAGGTAAACGGCGTGTGCATCGTTTACCTAGGGAAGTGATGGCACCTCGATGCACCGTGGGACGAAAATAAGCCGGTGGCGGCAGTGTCATGCTTTGGCGATGTTCTGTTGGGGTACCCTGGGGCCAGTCATCCATGTGCCGGGCACTCTGACGTCTAGCACCTACCTTGGAGTACTGAATGTAAGTATTACACTACAGGTTGGAATGAGATTGCCATCCATACGAGTCAAAATTCTCTTAGCTTGCATGACCTTTTGATCTTTCAGTTCCTGCACGCTGACGAAAATAACCTGAAGATATCATCCACTAAGACAAGCTCGATCCTACTTCAGCGAACTCTGGACACCAGGAGACCCCCCTCCCCAAATAAAAGTACAAGGAACCACTGTCAAACTGACCACAGAAATGAATTTTCTCCGGGTTGTCCTTGATAGAAACCTATCTTTCACCTCCCCCACACCTTAACTATCTCAGAAACAAAATCAGAAATCACCCGCAATCAGAATCACCCGCAAGGACTGGGGCATAAAGAAGAAAGCCCTTGCTCTTTTTCACAAAACTGTCTTCCTGCCAGTCGTCCTCTATGCCTCGGGGGTCTGGTACAAGAAGGTAACCACTGCAACTAATAAAAGAAAACTAGAAATCATACATCTTGCTGACTATCTCACGAGCTTACAACACAGTGAGTACACACGCGCTCCAGGTGCTCACCTGTGCCCTCCCCTTGACCTGGAAGTGATATGCACTGGACCCCTCTACAGTCTTTCCAGAGGCATATCAGATACCTGCCTAATTTTCACATTAAATGTAGCCAGCGAACCGAAAATAGAGAAAAGATGACTAACTGTACATCTACAGCAAATCTGGCAAACACGGTGGCAAAACTCAACAAAAGGGCAAATAACGCGAAAATTCCTCCCAACTGTCTCGGCCGTATACTCGAAATACACAAGCTGGCTTTCCCCAAGATTGCTGGCCACATACCTCCTAACTGGCCATGGCTCATCAGATTCAAACTTATGACCATTGAACTGAGCAACACTCCTCTGTCATTGTGGCTTACTGGAAATGTAGGAGCATTTAATGCATCACGGTAAGCTTTATGAAGACCTCCGATGCCGACTAATTACGGAATTACATTGTACCAGAGAATCAATAGGAACGCTTACTGGAGGAGGAGCACAGCTACAAAGTACTGGCAAACTTTGCACAAGATCTTTTTGACAGAAGGCGTACGCTTACGCCACAATAGCGATTCTCAGGCCCACAATATGACTTTGCAAACAACCATATAAGGTGCACAGATAGTCACCATCAAGACAATCCACAAAGGTACTGCGTCTCAGGAAGAAACAGCATAAACTTGAGTAATCACAGACAGGACCAAACACCCGCAACCACAGACCTGACTAATGGACCTGTCCTGGTGCTAAGTCACAACTACGGACAGGATCCTACACCCGCACTCGACAAACTCGGATCCAACAATTGGACCCAGGATGCAACAACTAATGACCATGACTCCAGACAGAGACATAAGTAACCACAGACTGGACTAAATACCCACAACTACTGATCTGAATAAAGGACCTGTCCTGATGCATAGTGACAATCACAGACAGGAACCTACACCAGGATTGGACAAATTCGGACCCAACCAAGGACCTGACTCAAGCAGGCATGCAGCTGCCAGGCCATAAGGCGACTTGTGCCAGCTCCCTTGCTGGGCACACTTTCCTCCCTCCCCTGGCAGAGGCGGAGGCGACAGCCCTCTTGTTGCCTCCCCCCTGCCATCCCACATCTTTCTCTCTGGTGGGGCATGGGCATGCCCCACTGGCACATGCTGAGGTCGTCTACTCTATTGACCCCAGCCCTTCCTAGCTATTCCCCCCAGCCGTCAGTCTCCTCCCCTCTCTATCTGTATGCCAGCGCAAATTTAAATTATTTCGCCCGCTCCTCGGCCATTAAATTCTCAAACAAAACCCCTTCAAAACGGGAAACATGTATGTGATCAACATACAACGCGCAAAAATTATTTTATTTAAAATTTTTGTTTTTTTTATGTATTTATTTATTTACTTTTTAGGTCCTCGCCACTGAAATATCAGGAAAATAGGTGGCAGGACCTGTCCGAGTAAATGCAAACTACTAGGAACCTGGTCTGCCTCCACGGAGCGAAAGTGGGGCAACGTCGGACCAGAGCAGGGGCTTCAGGCCCCCCCCCCCCCATCATCTGAGGAAAACCCCCAGATGATGGGGGAACCCTTGGTGCCGTTTGACCCTAGATACACTTTACACACTTTACCTAAACATCATTGCTAGGTTGCCGATCCGGCCACTACACACAACAGAACAATGGCGCCTCCGTAGCCAGGTGGGAAGGAGCAGCAGTGCGTAGCACAAGCTTCTGGATTAGACCTGGGTTCGAGCCCGTCACCACCAAATACGGAGGATGCGGACAGGGAATGACCACTGCATATTCCGGAGCAATATGGCCTTAGTTGCTAATGCTCCTAAACACCAAACAACACACACAAACAAACAAACAAACAAACAGAACAATGGTTGGAAGAGAGATGCCATATTACAAGAAGAGATGAACGACCAATGGGGGGAACTCTGGGCTCCGCTCAGGCAACCCAACACGCGCACACCTAAACATCATTGCTGACCAGGTAAAACCTTTCATGGCAGTGGTCTTCCGCTCTGACGGTGCTGTCTTTCAGCAGGCTAAAGTGGCATGCCACACCGCACGGATTATTCGAGACTGGTTCGCGGAAAATGAAGACTTCCAGGTATTGCCCTGGCTACAAATTCTTCAGACATCAATCCCATCGAGCTTCTGTGGTTTGTGTTGGAACAGCAACCCCGATCATAAGTCCATTACAGGAGTTAAAGGATTTGCTGGTTATGTGTTGTACCAGATACCACAAGACACATTTAGAAATCTTGTAGCGTCCATGCCTTGCAGGGTACGAGCTGTTTTGGCTGCACGTGGAGGACCAACATCATATTAGGTACGTGGTCATAATGTTTTGGCTCATTGGTGTGTGTGTGTGTGTGTGTGTGTGCATGCATATATATATATATATATATATATGCACACACATCTCTCATATTGTGGGATTATCTTCAAAACTGGATTATCATGTAAAATTAAATGCAACTAGGCATATCTTTAAGAGTATAATAATCTGCATAATATTGGTGTAAACACACCATAGACAACTTTTAAACAAAAAACTACGTTAGTAGTGTGCATAGCATAATTTTATCTGTATCTCATATTGTGCTCTTCCTTCACAATGAGTTGCCATGTATTGCACTACTTCCAATAAATAACGCTTTACTAAGAAAGAAGACTATTGTTACTTATTTTAAGTGGACACCACCACCCAGATGGCACCGTTTCAAGGTTTGTTGGCCTTTCGTCGGTGGGTGGGCAGGTACCCTGGTATTGCAGACATGACAATTCAGTTGTGAAGATCACGTACATCTTCTGGCATCTCTCATGTTGTGGGATTATCTTCACAACTGGATTGTCATGTCTGCAATAACAGGATAGCAGCCCACCCACTGATGAAAGGCCAACAAGCCTTGAAACGGTCACCAGGGGAGCATGATATTCACGGAGTTTCCGAGAATATGTAACAACAGTCTTCTCTACTGGGGAAGCGTTACCTATTCGAGGAATTTCAGTTTTTGAGTGGTGCGAGTTATTATTATTATTAGCCGTATGGTGCAAGGAAGCCTGAGGCTTATGCTGCACCAGCCAAATTCCCGCATTACTCTGAGAGAGAGAGAGAGAGAGAGAGAGAGAGAGAGAGAGAGAGAGAGAGAGAGAGAGAGAGAGAGAGAGAGAGAGAGAGAGAGAGAGAGATCAGAAATAGAAGGGAATCAGCAAGAAAGAGAAGAATGATGATGGAGTTACTGTCTCTCATTCTTCTACACCGTTTCTTTTCTTCTTCCACTGCTATTATAACTTTTGCTTTTCGAAGTCTAATAGGGGCAAGTGGATAGTAGTTATTATCCCACACATATACAAACAAGCCTTGAAACGGTACCGTCTGGGTGGTGGTGCCTACTAAGAATAAATAATAGTCTTCTCTTTTAGTGTAGCGTTACTTATTGGAGGTAGTGCAATACATGGCAACTCGTCGTGAAGGAAAAGTACAATATAAGATACAGATAAAATGATGCCCTTCACACTACTAACGTAGTTTTTCTTTAAGCGATGTCTATGGTGTTTACACCAATATATATATATACACACACACACACACACACACACACTCACTATTGTTACTTATTCTTTTATCTTTTTTCTTTTGGTAGTTCTTAACCCCCTTTTTGGTGATATTTCACGTTATTCGGAACTGGTACCTTCTAGGGGGGTACCGCTAAATTATATCATAAATTTTATATCGATTTTATTAATTGGAATTAAAGTGCTAAATTATATAGGGGACTTCACCTCCCTGTTTGTTTATTTTATTTTACGTTATTTTTATGTTAATTTTTCGCTCTACGTTTTTTGCCATACTACTGGCTTATGTTTTTTGTTTTATTTTGTATTATCGGATATATAATTTTATTCTTTATATAGAGGTACTAAACAAACATCAATTATAGATCATCACAAAATTAAAAAGATACGGTACACTTTTTTATAATGAAATAAATATATAAATTAAAAAAAAGTTTAAATAACTTAAACCCAAATTACGTGGTACCCCTGGAATGTTGAAACACCCCCGGCTGAAAACCACTGTCTTAATCCATAAGAAAAAAAAGAAAAAAAACACTGTGCTGTTTAAATCTCTTCGATTGCTACCAGATAATTCTGTGTACCGGTATGCGCTTGTGAGCTTAAGAAACGCTCCATAGAAATAAGGTAGTAACGGAAAATATTATGTCTTAGGCGTGTCACGTCGCAGACTCTAGAGTATGGTGTTAAAATATTTTTAGTCTAGTTCTCCCTTGTTGGAATATGAGCAGCCATAAAGAAGTTTCCGCATTAAGAGAGAAGAAATTAAACAACAGTTCTGGTGAGTTGAGCAATTTTATAATCACGGACACGTTTATAATCATCTTCGCAATGTTTCGAAATAATTTTAACTGATGTGAATTTTAACAAAACCGTCATAATGGTTAGAATTTAACATTTCGAACACATACTACTTAAGATATTAGTTTCAGATAGTACGGGTGATTTTTTTTTTTTTTTTTTAACTGAACAGAAAAGGCATCCTTTCAGCAGAAGGTGTTTTTTTTTTTTTTTTTTGTTGTTGTTGTCTTTTAAACGGCTAACTGTTGAAATTGGAAAACGCTACTGATCGCAACAGAACCATCGGATGAAGTAAGATTCACGTTATAGGGTGGATTTTCTTTTATAAATGAGTTTGCACCATATTTTCGTTGATCAGTTGTAATGTTTTGTATCGGCCCCATCATAGGTGTTATTCTTGTTATTTAGCATTCGGAATATTTGTTATAAAACTGGGATCGGCGTAGCCTGTTAACTTGGTCTTCTTGAGAATATCAAACATCACAAACTTTACCTCGTTTTCATTTACTGCGGAGAGAGAAAAGGAAGATGGATTTTTATGTTAATTAGTGATAGAAATCTGCGTTTTATAGCTTTAGCTACAATCAAAAGATTACTAATAGGATAAGGGAAGTGTTTCTGATTTTGAAGTTTTCATATTTAACTTCTGGTTTACTTGATTAACTTTTCAGATATTAGTTTTTTTTTTTTTATTTGTCAGCTGCATACTCCAGCATCTCTCTCTCTCCCTCCATCTCCACCCTCCTCCCCCCCTCCGTGGTGGCCGCGATTTTCAATATTGCAATCTTTTGTAACTGTTAGTATTATTATTGCAATTAAAAATAATTTAACCATTTAAAAATAAATTTGAACTTATGTATACTGATTCTGTGTTCATGTAAACTACAGCCCATAGGAGAATCCCACAATTTATTTGTTGGCTCGTTTAAAATACGTGTAGGAAGCAAAAAAAAAAAATCTCTTACAGTGCAGAAAGCAAGGATTAATCGCCTGCTCATTTCTTCTGATATTTGTCTATAACTTTCTTCTTTCTTTTAGACGCAGTGCGGTTTCTTGTTTTTTTTATCATTTGTAAATCCGACCCTTCCACATTAAAGAACACAACCTGGTTTATCAAGTAGTTATTTTTCAATCATTGTTCTTAAAAATAAAGCAAAATATTTGGCCAGTTGGGCCGATCCTTGTATGAATACTTGTTGTACTCGCACGCCTTCAGATATGCCGAGGTTAGTTCCGAATTTCTCTAAACACGACCTACATTGTATTAAATAAAAAATGAAGATAGAATAAAAATTAATTGATCTATATCTACATTTTAAGTACCACATATGTATACTAATTCAGAAAAAAAAACAACTGAAGTTAGATTTTAATCATGAAATTAAAACTTTCTGCTTGGTCAAAAAGAAAGAAAAGACAAAGGTCTTTGTGGAGTCGTCTTTCATCGCTCGCAAGTTTTTTTTTTTTTTTTGTTTGGCGGCACCATAACGCCAGTTCAATTCCGCCGATTGTGAAGATACAACTACATGGAAAAAAACAGTGGTATGAGTGAATAGTGTTGGGTTTGTGTGATATTGTAACTGTAAGGTATGTGATTATGTTGTAGACTGGCCAATTTCTGTTTTCTAGTGATGAGAGTCTGGAAGCCCTTTCCAGACTCTCGTCATTAGCATGAGGAGGCAAACCTCTACTATCACTTCCTTCTTTTTCCATGAAAAACAAGGAAAACCCGCGCCCACAAGAGGAAGGGAAATACCAGTGAGTGTCAGCAGTGCAGTGCTGCTAGTGGCCCAAATCAATTGGCACCAACAAGAAAGGATCCCGCTCTCGAAGTGAGAGCCTGCAATAATCCTGCGCCGAAGGGGCTAGAAATAAATAAATAATAATAAAAAAAAAAAAAAAAAAAACAGAGAGAGAGAGAGAGAGAGAGAGAGAGAGAGAGAGAGAGAGAGAGAGAGAGAGAGAGAGAGAATAAACAAACACCGACAAGTAAGGACTCAAGGACCCTTTACCTAAAACTGGTGCACAAATATTCAATGTGGACACATTCTGCCATGTTTCTTTTGTTACAGTGCTGAATGTGTGACATCATGGAAAAGTTGAATATAGATCGATTATCCAATTCCTGTTCTTGCGAGGCTAACAGATAGGGACTATCCATGAAGAGATGTGTACTGTGTATGGGGATATCTTTCCCCATAATGTGTATAGGGTTATCTGTAGTTCATGTAAACCCAGTTTCATTAAGTGATGGGGCATTCAAACAGATTCGTTTCTTTTTATTTATTTTTTTTATTTTTATTAATAGGTGGTACAGTATTATTGGAGGCAAAAAAGTTCTGCCATTCTGTGTCACAGTAATCTGCTTTTTTTGAGGCTGGAAAAGTAAAACTGTATTGGATGGATTCACTTTTATTTCCTATAAATGAGTTTGCGCAATATTTTCGTTGATTAGTTGTACTGTTTTAGCACGCCCGTTCGTCATCGGTATTCTCCTTGTTATTTGACATCTGTAGTATTTGTTATAAAATTGGGATCGGCGTAGCCTATTAACTCGGTCTTGTTGAGAATATCAAGCATGACGAACTTTACCTCATTGTTCATTTATTGCGAGGAGAAAAGGAAGTTGGATTTTTACGTTAATTAGAGGTGACATGCTTTGCAAATACTTCAATGGTTTCAATTCTAAGAAGTGTCGATAAGTATATGTGTATACTTATCGACACACACACAGGTGGGGGTGGATGCGAATTCGGGTGCCGTGGGTGGCACCCGAATTCGCATCCAACTCCACTTGTGTATTCGGTAAGCATACTTGTCCCTTGATGCTAGCCTGAGTGCGTTAAATGTGTGAGTTAGCGTGTGTAAATGTTGTAATATCAGACCACTCTGCCATCAGACAACAGCCCCTATATGAGCAATTGCTGCCTGGTGCCTAACACTGGTGCAGGGAGCCGAACATGCGTCAACTAACTCTGTGCAATAACATATGCATCTTTATCCTACACCCACCGGTAGAAATGCTAGACCAGTGGGTGCCAGAAATCCCCCTCCCAGGCTGCCCAGCCTGTGAACAAGCAAAAAAAAAAAAAAAAAAAAAAAAAAATATATATATATATATCATTATATTTTTTCTTATTATTATTTTATATTTTTTTTCAATTTTACCCTTACTTTTTTTAAATTTAATTTTATTATTAATATTTTATATATATATATATATATATATAAAATATTAATAATAAAATTAAATTTAAAAAAAGTAAGGGTAAAATTGAAAAAAAACATAAAATAATAAGAAGAAAAAATATAATGATAAAATTAAATAAAAGATAATAAGAAATTAAGAATAAGAAATTTTTCTGCTGGCATCAATGCCAGCAGGAAGGGAAAAAAAAAGTCAATCCTGCAAATTACAGGGAGGGAGAAAACAAAATCGCACCCCGATTCAAAATGGAAACGGGAGCAGTACAACTGCCCGGGAGTAATCTACTCTAAGAGTAATAAAGCATGCAAAGTGTTTTCTCTTATTAAAGACTTTAACTAAATTCCTGGAGAGCATTATAGTAAGGCTTACTACTTACATATACATGTTCACAACCTGGTCTTAATTCAGGTATCACCAATAACAGTTGGCTTCTATAATCTGAGTAAATACTACACTCATACCAAATATGATGCCAGGTTTCCCCAGCACCACAACAACAATTAGGGCTCATCACAAGGCTAAATTTAAAGAGCTTGTAATTTAATGACCCATGCACTGTTAAAATGTATGACTGTTGCGTACTTGGATAAAACCAACTATTATAAAACAAATAAACATCAGGAATAAATAACGCATAACACAGCTCGTTTCGCTAGCATCACAGCGTGCTTGCCACATCGTGAAAACTTTCTTCATGACATCCATCTTGGTAAGTTTAGTTTGATCTTCGAATTCATTTAATAAATTCATATATGAATAAGTTAATCACTTTCTTAAAGAATACCAATAAGATCTATATGCAAGTCTAAAGGAATCTGCCCTGAAATAACTTGCAGTGCATTTGTGGAAACAGTTTTGCGGACTCTACTAATCGCTAACAATGATTTTTGAATAGAGAGTAATTTGTTCCTAAATTTTATATTATCCATCCTCTTATACCAAACAATAAATCCATAGGAGACAATGGGCAGAAATACCACCTTATAATATGACTGTAACACTCCTTTTCAGTCCTCAATCTGTTCGAGTAATACGTATTACAGCGGCCGTGAAATTCTTAATTTTTTCACTTATAAAGACCAGATGTGGCATAAACAGCAATCTGTTATCCAGAATAATTCCTAGATGCTTAACCTGTGATACCGTTGGTATCTGTTTACCATGTAGTAGAACTTTTGGTGGTCTGCCAGGATCTAGTTTCCCTTTAAATACCATCATTACTGTCTTCGAAGGGGATACTTTCAGCTTATAGTGGCTAGCCCAAGTGACCGAACTAGATAAAACTGCCTCAGCTCTTTCTTCTAAAAATTTCCCAGATCTACCAGCTATACACAAGACGAGATCATTGGCATATGCCTCTTTGTAGCAAAACTCATGTTCTAATGATAACCATTGGTGCAGTACCAGGTTCCAGAACACAGGGCCCAACACTGAGCCCTGTTCTGGACATTGCTTTCATAAACACCTTGTGCTAAGCCTTCAATAATATCTGTCTCCCATTTAATGAACTAAACATTGTACGGTATAATAATCTAGGACAATTTAATAATCTAAGTGAAAATAAAATACTTGGGAACCAGACACTAGTTCCCAAGTAGAATTGTGTATATGAGAAGTCGGATCTCCAATGGCATCAACCACAGAAAGTTCCTTTGTGAAACGATATTGATTTACAAACTTGAAGTTTAATTAATTCCTCAAACAGATGATTTAGTCTAGATAATATCAGCCTCTCATAAAGCTTTCCTAGATTTGCCAACAGAGTATCCCCGGGGATCACCCAACTTTTTACCGGGTTTCCTCAGTAATTTCAACCGGGCTAGCTTCCAGAAGCCAGGAAAAACTCTGTCAATATAACATTTGTTGTACATATTTAACATCACAACTGGGAACAGTTCTAGCAGTTTAAGAACTACAAAATATCGATGTCGATATTGTGTGGTTCTTAAACTGGTAAAATATCGATAAGTACAGTGTTTTGAATTCTTACACACAAAAAAAAAATTGCTCTTAACGTACAAGTAGAAATTAAAAGGCACATTGCGCTTAAACTGCATAATCGCCTTCATCTCTCTTCGAAGTGTCGTCTTTATGCGAGTTCCGCAATTGGGTTATTAAATAAGATTTTCTGCTGATTGTGTTATAAACAAGAGAAAGAGAGAAAAAGAGCAAATCGACAAGGGACGAAAGAAATCGAAGCGAAGAGCATAAAACAAATGATTACTTTTGAACTTTATTACGAAAAACAGTAAACTTTATCCAGTTATTGAATTATTGATTTGTTCGTTAAAAACCCCCAGTGAATTAAAATAATCCAATTTTCGTTAACGAAGTCGTAATTAATCAACAATAAGAGGCCCGCAGTTATTGGCCATTTCTTTAGGGAGGTGGTAGCTGAAAAAAAATGTCGCCTTCCAAGAATCGTTCGAAAATATTATACAAGAAAAAAAGCTCGCCCTCGACTGTTCTTTAATTAATCATCGTCGCATCCCATTTTTGAAGAAGTAAGGCCTTAATTTTTCACCAATAACTGTCACTTGAAGACAGACAATTATTCAGTATTCGGGCATTTAAATCTGTATCCTTTCATTTTTCTTTTGGTGGTAGGCTACTTAAAAGCTTAAACAATGCATTTTATTTTTTTTCCTGTGGTTAAAGACATCCGTATAAGACAACCCAACAGGCATCGAAGGAAGTCTAAATTCTCAAACCGTACCAGTTTGCCGGAAAGGAGATTTTCTTCACTGGCGTTCCCACCACCATAGAGGGTTCTTTATGTTCTTTTGGAATTTTAGAAAACGCCAACCAATCGGATGTTTTGTTCAAAATGTTGGTATTTCTCTCAACTCAGCTTTTGAATCCAAGAAGGTAATAAATTTTACTTCGCGTAGTATCCGCTCTGATTTTGTGATACCCTTCAAGTGCATGCAAGGCTTAAGAAAAATATCTGAGAGATATTCCTAGGATATATATTTGTTCTCACAATGCATCTGTCTGTATTAATGTCATCGGAAATTTGCATTGTTTTGTTATCATAAAACTGGGATTATTTACACTTTTTTTTTTTTTATTCTTTAAGTGAGCGCGTCAGCTATCCATTCATTACGGATACTATTCCATTACGCATTATATATCAGTTTTCACAAGAAACTTATGGGATTTGTAATATTCCAAATTCAGATATCAGGGAGTTTTTGGCTAAGTCGGTTCTCCCTCCACCCCTTGTCTGTATGAAAGACATTGCGAATCAATTAATTTGAAGGAACTATTGTACCACATGTTAACGTTAAATAATTTTATTGAAAATGGATAGCAGGGGATTATAACTACGTGGTCAATCAGACCTAGAGAATCGAGAGATGCGATCAGTTAATAGACACGAAAGAGTGTCATGAGAGTGTTCCATCAGCATAATTCATTCAAATGTGAATAACCACATTACGTCTCTGTTTCACAGAGGAGATATCTAACTAAATTTTGTGTGGTCGGTAAACCTCTTCCGGAGAAATCTTTAAAGAAAAGACTTCCGGTTACTGTAACATTGCACGTTAACCAATCGTTGGGAACTAAAACCGGAATAATCATTAGCTGCTTGGGGGAAAGTTCTACTTTGTTCGAGAACTGCTTTTTTGATTGACCTGTGAAAAGCTCTTATTAGAAGTTCTTACTGTCTAGAAGACACTGCCGGAAGAAACTTAAGGACTCTCGCTCACACCTGACTCATTGTCAGGTGTGAGCGAGAGAATCGAGAGATGTGCATTCCCATAGGGACTTTGAGCGAGTTCAAAGTCCCTATGGGAAGCATTCTACTGCATTCTGGAATCGAACCCAAGCCTTTCTACAAAAGATGACCAAACTAATGGCACATCACCCTTCTTGGTAGTGTTGTTAAAAAAACAAAAAACAAAAAAAAAAAAAAAAACTCATTCTTTGTTTCCTTAGTTAAAATTTTAAAAAGGCAATAAATATATTTTTAGTTTGTAGAAATGGATTAAAAGATCCTGAATGTGTGAGATGTGAAATATTTTAAAATGGTAGTTTCAAGACTCTCAATCAAGAAAGTGCTGATTTCGGTCCCCCCCACCTCCCTTTGGTAGTGGTAAATGAAGAAATCTCATATTGAAAATTCATTGAACTACTACCAATATCCAATACCAACCTTCAATACAATGTCATTAGTTAACAGCGGGATTTAGAAAAGGACATTATTATTATTTATTGTGTTTCTGTCCTCGACCAAATTACGGCAACTCCGCTGCGTATTTTGAGAAGATGCTGTACTGATGAAGGCCGATGAGTTAAGTGGCGTATTTGTATCTTTGTTTAATGTTGGATCGAGTGACCACTTAGCCCTGATGATAGCAGAAACTGCCACCATCAGGTTACCATCCCCCAGTACGTGGAGCCGAGCCAGAGATCTAGATTTCCTATTGTATGTACTGATCGAGCTCACTCCCCGTGTGGAAAGTGAGGGATTTTAATGATTTCATATAAGCATAGTCTACCTTAGCCTATGCCGTTCATCAAATATTTGTTACTAAACACTCATTGCCGAGCAGAATTCAGTTTGTCTTCTGCCATATTCCAATGCACTTTGATAGAAACTCCATCGATGTGGCATCTTACTTACCGTCCGTATTGGAAAGAAGTTATTCATGCTTTAGTATCATCGTTGAAATAACTTTCGAGCTTATTAAAATTACTCGCGTTTTGATAGTGATTTTTCTAATGTTGCGTTAGACTTGGAAATTGTTTAACCGCATTATTGTGGTGGAAATATGTAATAGTGCTATGTGTATTCGCAAGGTTTTAAAAGCTAAGTGAGCTTACTTCGAAAAAGAAAATTTTATTTTTATTACTTCTATAACAATACATATAAAATGTCTCCTTTAAAAATGGAACTTGGCACATTATGACCTGAGATGCCAATGCGCAATAAAGCAACAAATCATTGATTCATTCCTTTAAATATAGCCCTTATATTTGGTTTTTATCAAAGTAAAATAAAAAAAAAAAATATATATATATATAAAGTCAGTGATTTTTGGATGTTCAAGGAGAAAAATGTATTGCAATAGAGTTGCGACTGTATTTCGCCTTCTTGTCTTTTGTCATTATTGATGATTTTCAGTCAGTTAAAAGTGAATTAATTGGTTTTCACTCTCATTTTCTTTCAAAGGAGAAAAAAAATGTTTTTGTATTAATTCCTACTCCTTGTACGATAATTCTGCCAATCAAATACAAACACTCAATTTCCACCAAACAGAAGGAATCAATCTCAATAGAAATAGTTTTAAATAGCATTTACGGAATAATATTAGATAGCATCACGCGCAATATAAACACGTTCAGTTCAACGAGGTGTAGTACATGCTGGAGAACTTATCTGCTGTTCATTTCCTCAAAAAGCAAAACTGATTCCATAATCATCGAATGCCCCGTCAGTTTTGTGTCACATAATGAAAGTTTTGCTCTTTGAGAAAACCACGGATGTAAGGAACGCCACCACACCAACGCCGAGTTAGGCCTTATTAACTTCAAACTTTTAGTCCTAAAATGTAGTTATGGAAAGCGCCGAAATATTTAACAGAGCATTTTAATGTGTGCCCAGCAGGAAGAAATTGACTTCCTTGGCCTTCTTTAAATGAAAAGTAACCGTGATTGGCGTACTTTCTCAAGTTGCTCCAGCGAGGCCATTTCTGTCCTTATCCACCCGAACAAGCAGTCGTGGTATTCATGAAAACAAACATGCAGAAAACTGTTTTAGCAGCCTCAACACTCACTGCCTTACTTCCTTGCATCAGTGAGCATAACGATTCTCTTCTCTGTCGTGTCGGCGTAACGTGGACTACCGAACCGTGCATGTAGTTTTGTTCGTCAGGCGTGATGCTTCCATAACGAAATTCGCACATCTTCTCAAGTTAGCTAAGAAACCGTAAGAATTATTGATATGAGAGAGAAGGAAACTTGCGAGTGTTCCACGGAGCACGGGATAGTGCGGCATTCTATCAAATTAAATGAAAAATGCAATTTTGTTAACTAACTACCCGTCTTCAATTCAACATCTTTTAATTCGATCTTGGTGTTAAGCATACACCCAGATGATTAAAGAAGGTCCAAATTGTCTTCTCTTGTTCTCCCTCTTCCTCTCATCACTTGTTTCTTTATCTGATTAGCTTTATTTTCAACGCAATGTCGGCATCCTGTTTTCCCTATTAAGTCTACCTCGATTTAACGGGAGATTCAGAAAACTGAATGATACGCATGAGCGAGGGAAGTGTAGAGGACAAGCGAGTAATTTACTTATATAATTCGAGACAGAAATCTCGCAGACATGCATGCAGACAGTTTTGGTATTTTTAAAAAATTAATATTGTTCCAAAGCATTCATAAAGACAGACACGAAATGGATTTATTTTATTGTCATTCGATTATTTTGAACTCACTTTTTAGTTTGAGATTATACAACGATTATTTCATTTTTATTTCAGAAAAAATGTGGCGGATGAGCATATTTAAGGGTAGTTTAATTCGCTTCGATTGAACAAAGATACAATTTGAATTTGAAGAAAGTTATTTTAAAATAAAATGAATTCAGAGTGAATTATTATTATAAAACAGAATAATTACATTTTATTTTAAAATAACTTTCTTCAAATTCAAATTGTATCTTTGTTCAATCGAAGCGAATTAAACTACCCTTAAATATGCTCATCCGCCACATTTTTTCTGAAATAAAAATGAAATAATCGTTGTATAATCTCAAACTAAAAAGTGAGTTCAAAATAATCGAATGACAATAAAATAAATCCATTTCGTGTCTGTCTTTATGAATGCTTTGGAACAATATTAATTTTTTAAAAATACCAAAACTGTCTGCATGCATGTCTGCGAAATTTCTGTCTCGAATTATATAAGTAAATTACTCGCTTGTCCTCTACACTTCCCTGTTGTCGAAAGCGAATACCAAATATTCGCTTTCGACGACACTAGTGGACAAAAGTAATAGAACAAAATGATTTTCATTATATTTTATTGTGAACAGTGTCGTCGAAAGCGAATATTTGATATAGATATCGTGGCATGCAAATTCCGAGTATATACTACAAATCGATATATTATCTTATAGAGCCGCACAGTATGCAAATTATTCATGCTTATAACAACACAGTTTGCGCGCCCCATCATTTCATTCCCGCTCTTTAGCTTGTTTAGTGGGATGATTTTTTTAGATTCGCTTTATCTTTATTGCATTCTTTATCACAAAGATGATTCTTTGAGATGGCAGGTTTTGGACAACTTGAAGCCGGGCAGACGGAGGTTGCACATTGGATTAATGTGTCACGCAGTGTCAATTCTGCACTGTGGAGCCAGTTTCAGGAGACAGGAATCATTAAAAGAAGAGCTGGCCAAGGTCGCCCGAATGCTACTTCATCCAGAACAGACCTCTATTTCGCTCTAACAGCAAGACGGAACCTACGATGTCCTGTCATCAACTGTCTCTTGAGGTTGCTGCGGCCATAAGTGAAACATATCCAACTGGACTGGGTTTAAAAGGCTCAATTCAAGTCGACTGTACTCAAGGAACCAGTGGTAGTTCGCAAACTACCAGAGCTCGTCGAAACTGGTGCCATGAACATGTGACTTGGAGCCTTGACAAATGGGGTACACTTGTATTCTCTAATGAGATCCGTTTTAGCCTACAAACAGATTCTAGACATTATTTAATCAGGAGACAACGAGGAATGCGGTACCATCATTCCAATATCAGAGAAAAAGGACGCTTATGGCGAAGGCGGTGTTCTCGTGTGGGGCGGAACCGCACCCCTCCTCTTAATGTTTTTGATAGGGTATAGTAACTGCACAGAGGTACCGAGAACAGATCCTTGAACACTGTATGCGACTTCTTAGAGGGGCGGTTGACCCAAATTCTTTCCATGCACGACAACGCAACTGCACATAGAGCTCAAGTAGTGGAGGAATATCTTAAAACTGAAGATATCCAACGATTGCAGTGGCCAGCACGATCAGCAGACTTTAATTCGATCGAACGTATGTGGGACGCCCTTGGACGCCGCATTACGCGTCTACAGTCAACTACCTCGGTCACTTGGTGAGGTTAGGTCTACACTGGTGGAATAATGGATTTGTTGCCACAGAATCTTATAGACACCCTTATATCGAGCATAGTTCGCCGCTGTTGGGCACGTTTAGCTGTTGGAGGGGATCGTGCGCCGTACTGATGTCATGCGTCCATATTTTAGAGCATCTGTATCGACTTCTGTAATACAAACCTTTTTGATAATTCTTATACAATCCCCTATAAAAGAAAAAAAAAAAAAGTAAAGTGCAGCCATTATCAACCCACTGCAGGATGGAAGCCTCCTCAACAATTCATGCTGAGGGAAATGGACCATAATCTGCCACGCTGGTCCAGTGCGGGTTGGCAGATCGACCGTATTCAGCAGTCAGGGGCTTGAACCCCCGTCTACTCAAAGAGCGTGTGCTACTGCACTCCCGCTTCTGACCACTCCGCTACGGAGGCCGTATAAATGCTCCTTATCTGCCTGATGTTTCTCGCTGTCTCCTCCTTTGTTGCTGCTGCTGTTGTTGTTATTATTATAATCATCATAATCTTTATTTCACAAAGTGAACCACTGCAGGACGGCTTAAGCGCCAGGAGGCTGCTAATTACCTATCGGAATACGAGATGCTACGGGAAGTGGGTTACCTAAACTGAGCACGTTGTCTCGTCCCGAAATATTATATATACATTTTATATTTAATATATATTTAAACATTAATAATTCTGTATATACATTATACAAATCATATATTTGTAAATCAGTAATTCCACTATCACAAATCTGAATATATAGAGGTATGCTGCTCGACAATTAGCAGCTGGCAACAACTGCTAATTGTTGCCAGCACCCGTTCAACTCAGATGACCACCATACCAGGCATTCTTCATTAATTTTTGTACTAACGTTTTTCGACTGAAGAAAGGCAACCCATGACTGAAAGGTAACTGCTATTTTATCTCTATTTTATGTCTTTACTCAGAAAAAAAGCTGAACTTATTAACATAAACAATTTAAGTTTTAAGAAGTGTAAAAATGGCTGAACAGTGTGTAAGAACTTTGAGAAACCGTAGAATGAATGCTAATTAAGCATTAGAGGGGAGATCTAAGACGGTCAGAAAACACTGAAGAAAGAAAAGCAAGATTGGAAATGAGAAGACGCCGTAGGACTAATCAAATAGAAGTACCGGATGCGAATCATCAGCAAGCTGTAATTAATGTGGAAGAGCATGACATAGGAATTGTGTTACAACTGTGAGTATTGCAATGCAAGATATTGGAGACATGAGTTAAACACATCGAATAAATACACTAAATACTGTCATGATGGAAAAGTTTCACTTGACCCACTGTCTGAGACACCAACTCTATTACGAGAGCTGCTTACAGGGGGTAAGATCTTACAAATTAAAATAGAAATATTTGTTTTGCTAAAATAAATTCAGGAATGGCGTTGGAAAGTGAAAATTAGTATTAATGCCCGTATTAATTTAAAGATAGTAAATATTATGATAGAATATTTAGGTTGAATGTAAAAAAGGCTAAAGTTGGAAGAACATTGGATTTAGTAATGGACAGTTTTAGGCGTAGGAATTAAAATAGTGGCTAAATGGAGACAAGTGGTTTCGAGTAATGTAAGAGAGCTAACAGGGGCAGCAGGACTAGGTAGAGGGTGCCATTTGAGAACAGGCGTGAAAGGGTTGCTGAGGGCAAGAACAATAGGACCGTGACACTGGATTTCGAAGCGTCTCTTTTGATCTACCGTTAGGAAGTAAACAGGAAATGAGTGAACGTCCAGTGTTCGTGTCAAAAGAAAATGGCGTCAGGGTGGCTGATATTTCGGTAAGCTGTCCATATTTAGAGAGAAAGTGTGAACACGAAACTAGGTGTTTTGGAGGTGACCGGCAAACATGAAAGGGCCATACTGCTGTGTGAAAAAAAAAAAAAAAAATTCTAGAGAAGGGTTGGTTTGTGCGCTAGGGAGACAGCCGGGATGAGATGTTTTAGCAAATAGAAAGGAGTGAAAAATTAAACAGAGTATGGGGATTGGTTATGAGTCCTTGGGGTAGGCGTTCCAAACTTGAGGGAAAAAGAAAAGTGGGTGGGAGTAATCGAGCAAATGTTCACTCTGAATCTTACTTCTCTGTGGTCTAAGGGGAAAACAAGTCGTGAGTTTTCGGGTTGAAGTGGAAGTAACTTTTTTGGTGGTTGGAGTTCACATCTCATGGTAGCAAGAAGAAAAAGAGAGGAAAAAAAAAAAAAAAAAGAGAGAGAGAAAGCCTTGTCCGGCATCGGAAGGCAGTGAAGGCGGTGGTTAAGCTTAAAGATAAGTGAGTCAAGAAGAAAAAAAAGTCTGGTTCAGCATCGGAAGGCAGTGGAAATGGCCAGTTGTGCAGATGAGTGAGCCAAGAAGAGAAAGAAAGTCTATCTGCCAATAAGGAAAGCAAAGTGCCCAAGAAATGGAAGGAAGCCTGAACGCAAAGGAAATTGAAGTGGCGGCCATTCCGGAACGTAAGTCTGTTCCTGTTTTTTTCCCTCGAATTCTGAACTCAAGGACTCATAATATAGCTCTGTAAGGAAATGAGTGATAATCCTTTTAAAAAACAAAGAACGTTCATGTTATATTAGGCAAGTTAGTTACTAAGGTTGAGATAATTTGTTATGAATGTTAATGATTATGAAATAAAAAGGATGGTACAGGGCTAATAAAAAGAAAGGAATAATATAAAGGAATTAATAAAGAAATTTACTAATTCCTTTATACTAAAATTAGAATTAGGGGTAGTACTGTAAGGATATGTTAACCTATATCATTAAATTAGGCCAGGTGCCAACAAAAGGTAACATGCCAGATGAGATGTAGAGAGAAAGGAATTTTATTAATAGAGAAACTTCATGAGTAAAGAGGGATGAATAAGATGAGAACTACAGATTAATTAAGGTAGAATGAGTGATTTGTAGCAAATATTGATGTAAGAATATACCAGTTGTAATAAATTTCATGGGCTAAAAGCTAAGAGATCTAACAAAGTAATGAGTTGAAATGAGTTTTACTGATGATAGCGATAAAAATTGGAAACGGCAGAAAATGATTGAGTAATCATCGAGCATTCATATTTAGTAAGATACAACTGATACAAACTGATGTTAATAATTTGTAAATTGAGAATAGTTGATGAGTGAGAGATAGTGTATTTTACTATAGTGTGGTTTAATTAAGTATGGTGTACTAAAGTATGGTTCAAGTGGAAATCTGCTGTACACCAATGGAAACAGTGTGAAAGGAGCAAAGGGGGAGTTGTGTTTCTGGTCCATAAAGATATAAAAAACAGCATTTTGGAATTAAAAAGTACATCACCAAGGGTGTCAAGACTAATACTCAAGATTTCTAAGAGGTACGAGGTTATAATGATTTATGCACCAACATCGAGCCATGATGATGAAGAGGTTGAAGAAATGTACACCGAAATTGAGTCTTCTAGATGAGCAGAAAACCCACTACACTATTATTATTGGAGACTTCAATGCTAAGGTTGGAAAAACACAAAACAGTTCAGAAAGGAGAACTATAGGAAATTTTGGAATTGGTGAAAGAAATGAAAGAGGTGAAAGACTTGTGGAATTTGCAGAATCTCATGGATTGTCAGTAATGAACACTTTTTCAAGAAAAGGGTAAACAGAAAGTGGACACGGAAGAGTCCAAATGGATTAACAACTAATGAAATCGACTTCATCCTCACTAACAGAAGATATATCGTGAATGATGTTACCGTCCTGAATATGGTAAATGTTGGAAGTGATCACAGAATGGTAAGATACATACTTGATAAAGGAAAGGAAAAAACTGACTCGAGTAAATAATACGAATGTCTTTGAGATAACAGAAGAGGAGAAAGAGCAGTATGTACTGGAACTTAAGAACAAGTTTGAGCTTCTAAAGACTGCTCAGGACCAAGATGTCGACGAGGAATATTACAACTTTCTGAAACTTATAGGGAAAAAGAAATTCAAAGAATAAAAAATTAGTCAAGAAACACTTGTTATGATGAACCCAAGGCGACAAATGAAGAGCAAGATAAACACTGAGATTGAGAAAATAGAGTATACTGAGTTATGCAAAGCCATTAGAAAGAGACTCAGAGAGGACATAAGAAGATTTAACACAAGAAAAGTAGAACAAGCATTAAGGGAAAACAAAACACTTAAATCAGCAGCCATGAGCAGTAATACAGAAAGACAAATGATACTGAAACTGAAGAATAGCGATAGTGTACTTATAAACAGCAGAGAAGGCATAATTCAATAGCAGAAGACTACTATAGATAATTATACAAGGAGCGAGGGAATGATGCCAGCAGTGGGGAAGGTCGATCGAAAATTAGCAACACATACGACATACCCGATATTCTTCCTGATGAGGTAGAACAGGCGTTGAAGAAAATTCTGCTTCAATCTCTGGAAACTCGGCGAACTGTTCTTGATTTAAAACTGTTGTACCACATCTTCGCTGGTTCAACCTACCTGCCGGATCTTCTGTCTAGTAGCCACCACTGGAGCGTGAAGGTCAATATGTGACCTTCACGCTCCAGTGGTGGCTACTAGACAGAAGACTACATTCCACATTCGTAACTCCAGATTAGAGACATCCAGGAACTCCTCCTTCAAAAGAACATTGGCACTCATGAACAAGTTTGACTTGGATATGGCTGTGAACAAGAAACAATTTCACAGAACTATTTGGAGTAGGTTGACCGATTGACGGATGAGTTCTGGGCTAAAGGTGTCCTCATTAATTCGTGTGTGTGTGTGTGTGATGTCTCCTGCAGCAAACTGCTTTCTGCGAGTTTACATAGCTATGGACTTGACGTCATGAATATCTTTTTTATTTTGTGAATTGGACTTTTCCCGTTTGAATTAACTTTCATTGTACAAAGTATATGAGACGCACAGTTTTGGTGCTCCACTATTTGTCGTAATTTTAGTAGTTTAAAGTGTCACATTTTGCTCTACTTTGTGTCCGTCAAGTTTCTCTTCTCAAGATGTGTCCACAGACATCAACTTCGTGAAGATCGGCCAAGGTAAACAAAAATTATGGTCACTTTTCTTTAGCATTGATCTCGCTGGGCTACAACGTGACACCTTCCCATTGTATATTAAGTTGAACTTTGTTAAAGCTATCGGTACCGCAAATATCGCTTAAATGATGATAATATCAACTATCGGGAATTGCAAATGAACAGCTTTATAGCTACATATGTTTTTGCATGATGAATATCAGATATTTTACTGGTTTTCTGTCTAATCTTAATATGGTGCCTGATAAACAAAGACAGTTGTTCTCAGTGTACACCACGCGGTCGAGCCCTGATTGGTCGGACATTGTCTGAGTGACCGTTATTAGTGTGAGTTATTTGCCACGTACTTTAAGACATCTATACCATAAACATTTAGGGGTACTAAATATATTTGATCTAATACAAGGTTAATAAAAGTTATTTAATGTCACTACATTTATGATATTTTGAATGTATATAACAATACGTTCTCAGTGTCCCACGCGGTCGAGCCCTGATTGGTCGGACCTTGTCTGAGTGACCGTTAGTGCGAGTTACTTGCTACTTCAAGACATCTATATCCAAAACATTTTAGGGGGTACTAAATATATTTAACACAGGATTAATAAAAGCCAGGTAATGTCACTACATCATGATATTGAGAATATATATAATAATGTGCACAGTGCTGACCTCCCAGAACGAATAATAAACTAAGCACAACATCCAGGTATTTTGGTGATTAGGGTTGAGATCTCTCCCCCCCCCCCACCTGACAAGCTTAGGTCAACAAGCTTAAACAGAATCTGCACTAAGCATTGCACTCCTGCAGCTAAGCAATTCAGTAGTTGCCGTTCAGAACTCTTCATTCGGGGAAAATATGGAACCGATAAACCGAAACAATCCCGATAATCCGGACCTGGCCGTAAAATCGAAAAATCCAAGTACGCCTCTGAAAAAGGCTATAAATAACGATGACCCAACACTTATAGAGAATAACGAAGATTTGGACAGTACTCTAACAGCATCCACAGCAAAGAGAAAGGGCAAGCAATCCACAGCTCCCAGATCGGAGATGAAAACCCGCTCCAAAAGCGAGAACAAAGACCAAACGGAGCAGACTATCTCCCAACAAGAAAATGTGACAGAAAAAGGGCAGGAAAAACAAGAAACCCCACTGGACCCCAGACTGCCTGAAGGCACTGCACTGGAGCAGTCTCTTATTCTAAGGACTGCCCTAGAAAGCCTATTTAAAGATCAACATAATAGGATTACGACTGCACTCCGGGGGGAAATAGTGGGATTATGGATGAAAATGGAGACAATCCTAGTCCAGACCAACTTGGAAAAAGAGGTTGCCTTAGCCAAACTTCAAGTCTATCAAAACAGTAGGGCAAAGGAAATGCTACAGAGCGTCCCTACCTACTCCCAAGCGCTGAGGACCAACCTAAACAAGCCAAATGAAAGCACCATTACAAACCGAACCACAACAGCACAGAGAAAAACCCTCATACCAAAACAGCATCTAGTTGTACTAAAGCCAGCCTCTACAGAAACACACAAGACCAGTGAAGAAGTAAAACAAACAATAGTAGAAAAACTGAAGGGTGACTTCAAGCATACTAAGATTAGATCTATTCGGAAAACAAGAAACGTAGGGGTGTTAATTGAAACTGAAACCGCGGAGGACATAAAAGGTATATTCAGCAACCCCAAAATTCCGACGCTGGGACTCCTAGCAGAGCCTCCTAGACGGAAAGGGCCAAGCATCATTGTATTTGATGTAGACAAAGAAACAACACCAGAAGAATTAACAGAGGAAATATACTGCAAAAACTTGAAGCAGACACTCATGGAGGAAGAATCAGGGCAACACATTATGCCGAAATATAAAACTAAATCCAGAAACGGAAATGCCATAAATTGGATCATAGAGCTCTCAGCAGCGGCCTGGAAATCATTGAGCCAACAAACAAGAATCTATATAAACTGGGGCAGCCATCGTTTTCGTGAGCATGTGGCTGTTCCCAAATGCTACAGGTGCTGCCGCTTTGGTCACACAACCCACACCTGTAAGCAAACACAGCCTACCTGTGGGCATTGTGCAGACATCGGACATGAATTCGCATTTTGCCCCAGGAAAGCAGAACCTGCAATTTGTGTGAATTGTAAAGAAAAGAAGCTGCCATTTGATCACTCACTACGGGATAATAAGTGTCCAATCTACATAAAGGCTAAGAGTGCACAACAAAACAGAACCGACTATGGGGAATAACAGGAATCACTATAATCAAACAAAGATTAAATTCGCACAGCACAATGCTCAGAGATCTAAGGCTGTTGCCGCACAAATGGCTAAAAAAGCCACGGAAGCAAATTATGACATACTAATGTTACAGGAGCCTTACACCTACAACAAAGAAGTAAAAGGCTACCCCCTACATTACAAGATCGTACAAGTTGATGGAGACAACCCGTGGGCTGCCATCGCTGTCCGGAATCCTGACCTCACGGTAACCAAGATCTCAGACCTATGTACAAACTGGGCCGTATGTGCCCATATAGCCTCACCGCTAGGGGAATTTTATGTCACCTCTATATATGCCCGTCCGGGAGAAGATATATTGCCCGTAACAAGATATTTGCAAAATATCCAACTACAAATGCAGAATGCCAAACTCATAGTAGGAATGGACGCCAACTGCAGATCCCCTGCTTGGCACAGTGAGAGACCAGACCGTGGGGGTGCCAGAAATGGTCAGCGCCTGGAGGATTACATCTCCAACAGTAATCTAGCAGTTCTGAACAGACCTAATCAACCATCAACTTTCTCCAGCACACTATGGGAGTCAAATATAGATGTAACTCTGGCCACTCGATCGATTGTTGGGCATCTCTCCCCCTGGGTGGTACAAGAACACTGGACTACCTCAGACCACAGAGTCCTAACCTTTGACCTCCACCACTCCCTCGTAGCACAGTATCCACCTAGATTCCTCTCGCCAAGATACGCCATCCAAAAAGCAGACTGGAACTTATTCCAACAAACATTGATGGAAAAAGCCAGAAATTTCTACCCAAAATATCTCAATCCTGACCAACACCAACAAAAAGTAACGCAGCTTATAACTGAAGCAGCAAACACAGCCATCAGGAAGAAGAAGCCCGTTCCCAAAGTGGTCCACTGGTGGTCACCAGAACTCCAGGCAATAAGACAGCGAGTGAATAATGCCCGAAAAAGGTTCCAAAGGGCACGCAGACCTTGGCCCCAAGCAGAGGTTGACATACTCAGACAGCAATACCGGGAGGTCAGGAACCAATATACGGCTCAAATTAAAACAAGAAAGAGACACTCCTGGGAAGACTTTGTCTCCACAGTGGGAAATGCAGACCCCGTGGGGATTGGTATATAAAATCACCACCAGTAAATTGCCCAGGGGAGAAGTCGTTGCTGCCACCTTAACACCTCAAGGGACATACACTAGATCCTGGCACTCTTCCATTAATAATATATTGGACCATATCCTCCTACCTTCAACAATTCCACACACGCATGAACAGAGAACTCTCTGCGAGGGGAATGATAAATACACCACCCAGACAGTGGAGCCTCCTTTCACGATAATGGAACTCAACATAGCTGCAGCCAAAATGCAAAACAGGAAAACTCCCGGTGAAGATCAAATAGAGCCGGAAATACTAAAAAAGGCAGTGGAAATTATACCGGATACTATATTAAACCTAGCAAATCAATGCCTCACAGAGGGTTTCTTTCCAACTTCGTGGAAGACAGCCCGAGTCAGACTTATTCTGAAAAACCCCACTAAACCCCAGGACATGCCAGGCTCATACAGGCCTATCGCTCTGCTGTCGATGCTGAGCAAGCTCGTTGAGCGACTCATCTACCACAGAATTGAAAACCGTTACCAGAATGCTCAATTGATGTCAAGAAACCAATTTGGTTTCAGGAGGGGATGCTCCACCACTGATGCCTTCGAGAGGATCATTGATGCAGTCAGAAACTGTAATAGGAAATATTTCCTCCTCATCTCAATTGACTTCGCTGGAGCCTTTGACTCCCTCTGGTGGCCCAGCGTTCTGGCCAGGCTCCGACGGGCTGAAATCCCATCAAATCTATTTTGCTGCATGAAATCTTACCTGGAAAACCGAAGAATCACTGTCAGCACTCCCTTTACCTCTGTATCCAGACCGGTTTACAGGGGCTGCCCCCAGGGATCCGTCCTGGGGCCGCTCCTCTGGAACCTGGTGCTTGATGAGTTTTTAAACCTGGATGTTCCAAATGTCATTACACAGGCATACGCTGATGATCTGATTATGATGCTTCAAGCAGACAGCAGGGCTCAACTGGAGGCCATAGGCAATCATGCCACACAAATGCTACAGGATTGGGCCAAGAGGAATCTTCTAACAATCTCAACCGAAAAAACAAACTCAATACTCCTCAGAGGTACCCTTGACCCTGGTAGACCTCCACTAATCAAAATAAATGGAGCGACCATCAAACTCAAACAGGAACTAAAATACTTAGGAATAACACTAGACCGAAACTTGAACTTCACATCTCATCTCTGTTATCTCAGAACGAAAACAAGAAGGCTCTCGGCCCTGATAACCAAAATCACCAGGAGGGACTGGGGACTAAAGAAGAGGGCCCTCTCTCTTCTATACAAAGCCCTCTTCATCCCTATCCTTTCCTATGGTGCAGGTGCCTGGTATCAGAAAGCAAACACAGCAGTCAACAAGAAAAAGCTGGAGTCGATCCACCGATCCATACTTTTGACAACAACTAGAGCCTGCTGCACGGTGAGCACCCATGCGCTCCAGGTCCTGGCAGGCTTCCTTCCCTTGGACCTGGAGATTGTGCGTTGTGGGCTGCTACACCAACATTCGAAAGGAAGAACCACAACTTATCTAGGTTACACAACAGATCCACAGAAAAGCAAATCCTCAGAAAATAAGAGGTTAACGGAACACCTGCAATCTATCTGGCAAAATAGATGGAATCTTACCACAAAAGGGCAAGTCACCAAAAAATTTATACCCGATGTCAGCAGGGTATATCCTATTTCCCCGTCCTGGTTTTCCCCTGGCTTGCACACCACCTTCCTTCTTACGGGACATGGCTCCTTCAGAGGAAAACTCTACGAGCTGGGAATCTCTGACAACCCGAGCTGTGACTGCGGTCAGGAGGAAACATGGGAACATCTTATCCATGACTGTGACAACTACGAGGACCTCAGATGTCAGCTATATACACGCATCAACTCCTTGCTAAAAAACCGAGAAGAAATAATATTGCAAGAAGAAGATAAATACCGGGCTTTCACCGTCTTTGCCCGCGAACTCTTTGAAAGACAAAGATCCCTGCCACATATCACTAACCTATGAAAGACTGCGAAACTCTGAACTAGTGACCACCTGAGGCAGATACAACACATGAGCGTGACGAACTGGACCTGACTTCTCGACTTGGACCACCACTGAACCAATGCAAAGACGAAGATTGCAACTTGGACTCGGACCTTGAAGATTACTTCTTATGATGCCATACAGCCATAGTGCCCTGGCTCTGTCTAGCCTGCTTTTTACTCCTCTTTCCCTAGCAAGGGGGGGAGGGGACGGCCTGCTGTCTCCTCCCCCTCCTGCCACCCCTCTTTCTCCTCTGGTGGGGCATGGGCATGCCCCACTATTTCAACAGGGGTCATCTTCCCTACAGACCCCTTACTTCCAATTTCCAACCCCCCAGTCTTCCACCTCCCCTCCCATCTTTCTCTTTACAACAGCGCTTGCCCCACACGTACAAATTTAAAACACCAAAATCCATTAGGAAATATTACCTCCAGCGCTTATCCCGTATAGCCCCTCTAAGTTGCGTATAATGTACCATCTGTGCCCAAAAGAAAAGAAGAATTATTATTTTAATGATTTTTTTTTTTTTTATTATTATTATTATTTTATTTTCTATTTTTTTTTTTATTTATTTTATTTTATTATTATTATTATTATTATTTTATTTTATTTATTTTTTTTTTTTTTAGGTCCTAGCCACTGAAATCTCAGGAAAATAGGTGGTAGGACCTGCCAGAGCAAACTATAAGGGAACACCTGGCTGGCCTCCACGTGGCGGAGTACGTAAACGACAGGTCCCATCTGGGGCCTGGCGGCTAACAAGCCAGAGGAACAAGGGGTACAACATATTACACAATACATGATCCATACACTTTTAAACCTCTGGCCTTGACAGCGTACTGTCCTCGATACAAAGAACATACGCGGAGATGGGGTAAATCCCTGGTGCCGTTAGACCCAAAAAATACTCTGTACTCTGTACTCTCTGTACAAAGTATATTAGTCTAGCATTTATTTTTATGTTTTGTACAATCTTTGCTCTGTTGTACACTTTAACTGGGCGAATGCCTGTTGTGTATATTATATGTTAAAAATAAAAAATAAAAATAAGAGAGTCCCGAGGGAAGATGAAGTTACTGTAGAGTTGTTAAAATTGGGAGGAAGAGACATAACACAAACTGGCAAGGCTCTTCACAAAATGCATTAGAAAAGGTGTGACGCCTAAGCAGTGGAATAATGCAATCATAGATTTGCTGCATAAGAAAGGAGATAAATCACAAATTGTAAATTATAGACCAATTAGCTTGTTATCCCACATCTACAAGTTGTTCACAAGGGTCATTACTAACAGATTAGAAAGAATACTTGATGAGAATCAACCGAAAGAGCAAGCTGGCTTTAGGACAGGATTCACAGCTAATGGAGAAAGCAAATGAATATAAATCACTATTATGCCTGGCATTTGTGGATTATGAAAAGGCATTTCACTCCATACAGCATAAGACAATGTTTCGGGCACTGGAAAGACAAGGCACAGATACCCCATATATTAGGATTTTGAAGAAAATATATGAGAATGCTACCTCCTTTATTAGACTAGACAAAGACAGTAGCAAATTTAAAATCGAGAAAGGAGTTCGACAAGGAGACTATATCCGAAGCTGTTTACTGCTGCCCTTGAGGAAGCTTTCAGAAGATTAGACTGGTCGCAGAAAGGAGTCAATGTGAACGGAGAGTACCTAAACCATTTACGATTTGCAGATGCCATTGTGGTCATAAGCCACGATCCAAAGAATTAGAGGAAAATCTTAATCAGTTATGCACAGTTAGTAAGGATTTAGGACTAAAGAAGAATATGGCCAAAACAAAAGTAATGATGAACAAGTATGCCACAGAAAGGGAAATAATGATTGAAGGAGCAGTACTTGAAAAGTGGAGTCATACTTATCTGGGACAAGTCATTAGCTGAAATAATGATAAATGGCTGGAAGTCAAGAGAAGAATAAATTTTGGATGGATAGCATTCAGGAAATATAGTCACATACTGAAGAGTAATGTCCCAGTTTGTCTGAAACGTAAAATAATGAACCAATGTATACTCCCCACCATGGCTTATGGAAGTGAAACTTGGGCACTCATCAAAAGAATGGAAGAGAAGCCGAGAACTACACAGCGAAGAATGGAATGAATTATATTAGGACTCAGACTGTTAGATAAGAAGAGAAACACATGGATTAGACAGAAAACACAAATAAAGGACATTCTTATCAAAACTAAAGAACTGAAATGGTTGGGCAGGACACATAGCTCGAAGCCATGATATGATGACAGATTGACTAAGAAAATAACAGAACAGTACCCAAGAGGAGCTAGAAGAAAACCTGAAAGACAAAAACGGGGATGGATAGATGAAATTCGCGAGTTCGTGGTTAGTAAGTGGATGGCCATTGCACAAAAACAGAAGGAACTGGAAAGTTGCTGGAGAGGCCTTCATCCTGCAGTGGATTGAAAATGGCTGATGATGATGGTTCAATTACATAGAAATTGGTATGCTGGTCCTGGCGCATTGTGACCCTCTTAGTCCATGCGCCACTAAACCTCAATAGAAACAAACAAGCATACTTGTATGTAATTATTATTTTTTATGCTGTATATAATGTTCATTAAAGGTTTGTAATTTTTTTATAAATAATTGTCTTTAATGTTCTAACACCCACTTTGAACACCCTAGAATCTAAAATTTTCTGTGAATTTAAGTGAGATTTCCTTTTGTGGGGTGGGCTTGTGACTTCAGTAGGGTGGAGTCAAAACAAAAATAAACTCAACAAAAACAAATAAAATAATAGCAAATAACATATTTTACATATCCCCCCCCACAAAGGGGATACAAATGAAGCAAATAACTACAGAGAACATACGAGAGTACAACTCAGCATTGGCGTTCGCATCAATGGGCCCCGATATTAAATAACCGCCTGGAAATGGTCCATACTGTTTTAGAATACACGGCCAGATTTGCCATTTAGTCTCACCGTTATATCAAAATAGGCAAATAAGCCAGAATATGGACAACTTTATGTTTTCGATTCTGCTGAAGCAACAACAAAACGGCTTGAAAATAATCAAACCAGTGGTGTATGGCCGAAGTAATGCAACAATTGGACGAGATGCTACGACAAGTTAACGCATTTGCTGAGTCATATAAACAAATGCATCTAATATCCCAGGCCAATCCAATAATAAATGTGTGCAGGGTATTTATAGAAGAACCAGACTTAGATAAGAGACGATATAATGCGTCTACATCCAAAACGGAGGTTGCTGCAATATTTGTTAGAGAAGACTGGGAACAACCTGCAAATAGAGACATATGCATATATCCCACATGTGGCTGCTGTAGAATTATATCACTGCTAAACAAGAATGGAGACCCTATGGTGTATTCGTTGCTATTCCCGTGCGGAGAGGAACTACAACACGCAAAAGAGAGAACAGCAAAACGTATTAGAGTAACACAGTTAAAATTCTTTGCTTATAGACTTGCGTTGAGACCTGGTTTTAGCCTAATTCATAACAGTGGGAAATTATTTCAGCAATACATTGTAGACACCTATGTGAAAACTGAAGGATCTAGATTAAACTGTTTACGCCATAATCAGAAAGATCTACGAGTGGAAATGTATCGTGGACTATAGAAGCAAGAGCTCAGAACCAAAACTTGAGAGCAGGGACGATGACAGTTCTGCCTTCGACTTTCCAAGGCAGCCCAAGCCGACCGGGCTAGCCGGGTATGTAAAGTGCCTGCCTGGCAACCCAAAGGTCGCAGGTTCGATTCCCGCCTCGGGCTTGGATCAAAGTACTGCAAAAACCTTGGGAGGTGCATTATGGCCACAGAAGCCTATGCGCCAACAACTACCTAAAAAAAAAAAAGGCAGCCGAAGTACATGCAACAAAACTATCAAGATGCTATGTTGCACGAAAGTTTCGGAGACCTGATCTATTCGTTACATTTACTTGCAATATTGCCTGATCTGAGGTTGTGAATGCAATAGAAGGGAAGCAACAACCCGAACACAGACGACATAACTGTGTGAATATTCAAAATAAAACTTGCAGAACTGCTTGACGACATTTTCAAGCGGAATCTTTTTGGTACTGTGATAGTCTTCATCTACGTGATAGAATTCCAGAAACGTGGACTACCACACGCGCACATAATCTTCACTGTCTACAGATTTTAAAATACGCACAAAGGATGATATTGGCAGTCGTAAGTGCAGAGCTACCATGCTTAAAAATAAATCCAAGGTTGTTTGAAATCGTCACAAAGTGCAAGCTACATGGTTCCTGCGGCGCATTCAATGCACAATCTTCGTGCATAAAAGGTGTATGCAGTAAGGGATTTCCGAAAGAGTTCATACATATAGTAGAAAAAGGAATATTAATGGCTATCCGATATATAAGAGAAGAGAAGGACCTGCTGTTAAAGTAGGAAAGTATGACGTGGACAATAGATGGATTGTACCTTTATAATCCATGTTGTCGAAGAAATTCAAAGCCCACATTAATGTGGAAGTGTGTGCCTCCGTGAAGAGTGTAAAATATCTCTATAAATACGTTTATAAAGGTCATGATGCGGCATCGGTACGATTACAGAGGGAAGGTACCGACGATAGTTTGGTATTTGATGAATTCTTGTGATTGACTCTAAATTTTGGGTTTGATTTATTGTTTTGAATTGGATTTTCTGGATTTGTTTGTGGATTTTCTGCTGCAGTTTTTTAGTCTTACCTTTTCTTCTCCCTCCCTGTTGATTAATTATTAGATTCAAACTTTGTTAGATGGACGGTACATTAGTGCCCCTGAAGCAAATGCGGAGTCTGATTGAGTTTCCGATGTCGGAGAAGTCGCACTCCATTATAAGATTGGCAGTGCACCTACCTGATCAATAGCAAGTGATCTTCCAAGAGGGCAGAGAGGAGGAACTTTCTGTAAAGACGATGCTTGAATTAAACAAAATAGATGTGCAAGCAACGGTATTAAATTACTCAGATATCAACGTACTAAGTATTTGAGAAAAAAATCAGGCAAATGGAAACGTAGGGAAAGAGGTGGAGATGGTGTTATTGAACGTATGCCTGTTGTAAGTGTTCAAGACAGCGAGCGCTCCTATCTACGCATGCTTCTTACAGGAGTTAAGTTTTAGGCATTTGTGAATAGTCAATGGACAACTCTGTGAATCATTTCAACAAGCTTGCAGAGAACATAGATTTTTAAAAGGAGACAGGATATGGCACGACACACTTATCGAGGCACGTACACCAAGTTATATGCGGTTACTGTTTGCAATGATATGTGGGTTTGGAGAACTTGACGATGTACCTGAACTATGGGAAAGACATAAGCAGGGCATGAGTGAAGATTTCACAAGACGTTATTCTGGAAGAAACTGCTCTTGTAGAAATAAATGAAACGTTGAAAAATTATGGTCTGAGCCTTCGCATAGTGCATCTACCAGCTGTTGAAATGATGACAGCACCTTTGCATTTTCAATCATTTGACGTTTTGGAAGAACAAGCCAAAGCGATCGCAAATACAGAAAAAATAAACAACGAACAAAAAATGACATTTGACATTATTCTTGACGCCATATGCAATAAGTCAAACACTAATCATAACTTTTTTTTTTTTTTAGATGGTTCGGCAGGAACTGAAAAAAAATATTTCTCTACTCAACTATGCACTGTACTACACACCATACGAGGCAAGGGAGATAGCGTTACTTCTGTTGCGTCTGCAGGTATTGCAGCAACTCTGTTAGCTGGAGGCAGAATTGCTCACTCCACGTTCAAGATACCTTTGCTTCCGAATGCAACTTCAAAATGCAATTTAAAGCCGAACACAGAGGAAACTAAGGCACTTCTGCAATCAAAACTGGTAGTGTGGAACGAAGCGCCAATGAGTCACGTCTTTCAAGCATTAGACAGACTACTGCGCGATCTGACAGTATTAGACAAAACTTTTGGAGGGAAGGTTATACTACTAGGCGGAGACTTCAGGCAAGTCCTACCAGTGATACTACGGGACTCAAGATCTCTAACAGTTGCCAGTTGTATAAAGAAACATAGGCTATGGACCCAATTCCATGTACTGAAACTTACACCTAATATGCGAACAATAGCAAGCGAGAAGGAATTTTCATACTGGCTATTAGAAGAAGGCGATAGAAGAGGTGATGCAACTATAAGTTTGCCTACAGCCTGTTTTTCAAACACACAAGACCCTGTAGAACAACTCCATGGTGACATTAACTTCAACACTGTTACAGCTCAGCAATTCAAAGTCAGAGCAATACTAAGTGTTACAAATGAAGACTTTTTTTTGGAACTAAACAACAGTGTTAGACCGTATTCTCGGAGAAGTGACTGTTTTCAAATGTGTGGATACTATAGCAAGCGATGAACCAAGTGAGCATCTGGCATATCCTGAAGAATTTCTCAACAGCTTAATACCAACAGGAATGCCTCCTCACGAGCTAAAACCGAAAGTACGTGCTGTAATCATGCTACTACGGAATCTTATGCTATCAAGAGGACTCTGCAATGGAACAAGATTGATAATTACGCGTCTACAAAGTTATATCGTACAGGCTCGCGTAATAGACGGATTGAATTTAGATGCTGTTTTCATAACGCGAATAGCTCTTATTCCATCTGACACAAATATGCGTTTCAAATTCAAAAGATGACAGTATATACGTTAGGCAACCATATGTTGGTCTCTCAAGAGTTCACTTATTATCAATGACTCATTATGTTATATCTGAGAATGAAAATTTTAAATGTGTTTATAATGAAATTTATGAATAAATAAATAAAATGTGTTGATATTTAATTAATAATTTTTTTAAGATGTGATGCTGATGTTGTATGTTACGTTGGGTACAACTGGTTATTAATTATTTATTTACATAATTGTTAAAGAGAAAATATTTTGCCAGTCAATAGCTAACCAAATATTATTTTTCTTAAAGTAGAGGGTTCACTTATGTTACATGAAACAGTTTCATTTTGTCTCAACTCTGGTATATTGATAGATTACAGCAGATTCATATTTCGGTAAGTCTATAAGAATTCTGGAAGATTTCTTTTCGGTATGTTGCATTATCACAGAGTTTTTCAGCATCTATCTGCAGTGAATTAAATATTTTTGCTGCATTTGAAGGGAACAATCTTCTTAGGCTGCCAAGATTATCAAGGATAGGGACGAAGTGGGAGATTTACTCCTCCGCAATGCCTAGCAGTGGCACGCGGTTTGGCTAGAACATTATCCAGGGCTGGCGCGTCCAAACTGTCTTGCGCGAGAGGGTGTATATTCCTGTTGATTATCCGCTGCATCCAGGGTGTGATGCTAAGGTTTGAACAGAGTTTTTTTAAGTTTTATGGCCCTTGAGATAGTAAAAGGTTAGCCAGCAACTCTGTTAAACCACCTCAAGAGACAGTACTCGACCCCAAGGACTCGAATCCCAAAATTTGAGTGCATACATTGCAATTGGAAGGACACACTTTAAAATATACTTGGTCGCTAAATGAGGGTCCCTAATTCCTACAAAGTTCCTGTCTAGTAGCCATTAAAGCAGCATATAGTTTTGTCTTTATGTGAGCGAAGTGTTGAGCAAAGGTGAGTCTGTCGTCCCATTTAAGACCCAGGTCCGGGTGAGAGTGCACTTTTGCCACACTAGACCCGTTCATAAAGTTCGAGATGTTCTTTTTTTTCTGCTTGTTTGATACGGTCATTTGGGCAGACTTCTATGCATTAATACGGAGCCCAATGCATTCCAGATAGCTTTCTCAAATTCTCGGATTGTGCTATTCGCCACCTGACAAATAGCTTCTGCTAATTCTTGGTCTTTGGACTTTCACACTGTCAGCGTACGTTATAAAATCTCAGTTCCGAGCAAGAAACGGTTCCAGGCCGGCTACTGCTAAAAGGGTAGCCGAAAGAACTCCTCCCTGTGGCACTCCTCGCGAGATGGTAAAGCAAGATTGTAGCTTTTGATGCGTCACAATCAGTTGTCTTTGTTGGAGCAGGCTGCTTATTATGTTTAACAAATTTCCTCTTATATTAAAATAATTCCTTAAAATTCCAAAGAGCGCTGGAATTGAGACGTTGTCGTAGGCTACAGAAATATCCAAAATTAATATTCATTGTTTTTTTTTTTTATCTCATTAGTGCATTCAGAATACGCAAATGTATTTTCGAATGTGGTGATCTATGGCTGGAGCAGTGTTGGTTAATGGTAGGAAGCAATGCTTTTTTAAATACCTTCTGTAGGGTACAACTAACAGAAATCGGTCTGTAATCTTAGTCAATTTTCGGTTTTTAATCTTTGATATTGGGGTTACAATGTAATTTTTCCAAGCTTGTGGGAACGGGAACACTCCTGATTTGATGATTTCCTGATCGATGTGTACTAATATATCTATTATAAACGAACTACTTATTTTAAAGATGAACATTGGAAATTTATCTTGTCCAACAGTGGCCTTATTGGGTAGGTCATTGATTTCCTTCATTACATTCTCTCTTTGGTGACTTGAATGTTACTCAAAGGAGGTCGTGTTGGATCCTCTGCGGTTGGAATCCTTTCCCCTGCTTAAATATTTCAGGAAACCCAAAAATTTCCTCCTATTTTCAGTAGTGTCCATCTGATTCGGTCCAGGGGGAATACCAAAAGTACTTTTAGCCCATTCCTTGAAACATTGTCATACGCTCTGTGCTATTTAATAAGTTTCACCAGGCCATTTTAACACTTTGAGTTACGATTGGTGGGTGAGATACCCACTCGAAATAAAAGTACGAAATAAAAGTACGAAATAAAAATGTTCTTATACTCCGGCACGACCACCAGGTCAGTGAAGTTTACAATCAATCAATCAATACAAATGTTAATCGTATTTAGCAGTCACAGTCTTGAACCCCGCTCCACTCAAAGAGCGTGTGCTACTGCACTCGCACTCCTGACCATTTGGCTACGTACGTAGTAAGGGTCGTTACACATAGGTAACCGCCGATGGCTAATTTTTTTTAAGGCCTAAGTATTCTATGGTACACTACCATATCAAATTTTGTATCGCTTTATCGCAAGCTGCACGAGTTACATAACGTTTTCTGTTTTGTTAATTTTGTCGAGCAGTGTACAATCCACCACATACAATTTGTATTTAATAGTAGAACAGAAAGCAGATGGGGGAAGTAATCACCATCCTGTTTTCATCATAGTTTAATCAATACAGGTAATTGAGGTAATGTGCGCGTTGCCTTCAAGAATGAAAGATAACAGATGCAATTTTTCCTCATATATTTACATCCCTACACCTCGATGGAATGACAAACAAACTCGAAGAAAAGGTTCCGTCTCTTATTATAGTTGATTTTAATATGCCCTCACCTTGGCAGATATGGCTAATGAAGATCTGATCTCCACAATCAGTACATGTTGCTGGATCAAAGATAGTGGAGGCGGGGCTCTTCCCCTAAAACGGTATCAACAATTCATATTCTAATCGGGTCATGTTCCAATTAGTGAAGAGTTCAGCGTGCCGAACTATATCAGTACTGAGTCAAATAAGTTGGCTAATTATGAAGGCTCTAAAATTGTCTTCTACGATCTATCTACAGCCAGAAGTAATCCTGTCTCGCATAATGTCTCAGATTATTAAGCTGGAAATGACACATGTGGAACATCTATCAATGAGACCACATTAGATAAGCAAAGGAGCTATCGGAATTAGTCATCTTTACTATATCAGATAGTTTCTAAACAAGTTAGAATCTACAGGTGGACCAATCCTTGGTTCAGTGGGGAGGTCAAACAAGCATTCCAAATAAAACAAGGCATTCAACAGACAGAAAAAGTATCAAATACAAGCTGACTGCCAAACTTAATAAGCTAGGACTGGTTGCTTTCTTCAGATGCAATTGCGGTGCATGCACAGAGAAATGATATTATGAATAGAAAAAAAAAAAAAATTGTTACTAAGAATCACTCTTAGAAATCAGAACCACTCTGAAATGAAAGACCAGTTTCAAATGGATGAGAAAAACTTTTAGTCAGCTGAGTTAGTCGGTCTCAGGCGACGGTTGAATGGTTTGCTGTCCAACAAACAGCAAATCGACCACGGAACACACGCAATTAACGATATTTTATATACGGCGTAATAAGGCCTAAGTCGCTGATGCGCCAAAAATCCTTCCAACAACCAGCCAACTCAACTGACAAAGGGAAGACCGACGGGTTCCAGAATCTTGGCAGCATAGCGGCGAGCAGTTAGATTGCCTTTGACAAATGTCACCGTCTACCGACTATTAAAACTGATCGCTCCCCCTACACCATAACACCACATGGCGTGTTTTTTTTTATTATTATTTATTTGTTTTGTTATATATATTTAGTGTTTTTTTGTCTGGCGGCACCGGGGGTTTTCGCCAGTTGCTGCCAGACGTGTCTCTCTCTAACCCCCTTAATGCTCTAGTTTAAATATAAAAATAAATAAAATTTAAATATAACTAACTTTTTTTTTATTTTTCCCTGAAGTGTCTTTTTTTTTTTTTTTTTTTTCTCTCTCCCCTTAATGATCTAGTTTATATATCTTTTTTTCTGAAGTGTCTGTATTTTAACTTTTTTTTTTGTACACCACGTAATTTTTTTTTTTTTTTCCTACTGTTTGGGCCCCAGAGGAATCTGGCCCACCTTTTGGCAACATCGGGTGGGTCGGAGTCTCGAATTGAGACAGTACGAGCTCTATTCAGACTTGCCCACCTTCCCGTGGCGTGGACGCGTACCCAGAATCATCTCTCCAGGTGACTGATGCTTCTGGGTAGCCAAGTAACCAGAACTTACACAAACCTACGCTACTCGCATATCTGGCCCCTTTTACAGTGGTACTGTTCGCCACAGAGATGAGAGACGGAGTTCAAGTAAAGAAAGATAGCGGCGCCTTCTCAATTTTGGTATCTATGTGACAAATTAAATAACTGACAGTTTTAGAAAAATAAATTAAATAACTTAATGTTAGAAAAGGCTGAAATTTGTAGAAATTGAAAAAAAAAAGAGGCAGCAAATAAAACAAATAAATAACAGAGCATGGAATATACTAGTACAAAATTGGGAAAATTTAAGCCAAAGAAAGCATGATAAGACAAAGAAAGATAGCAACGCCATCCTATTTTTGGTTACTTTAAGACCAATTAAATAAATTAATCAAATAAATGACAATGTAGCAATCAGCGATACTTAATTCAATAATTGACGAGGTTAGAAAATAAGGTGGAATTGCTATAAATTGTGTAAAACCTACAAATAGTTAAATAACTGACAATGTTAAATTACTGAGAATCGGGGGATAAATTGCACAGAACAGATAGCTGAAAATAATAGCCTATTGCGTATATTATCGAAAATAGTGGATATGCTGCAAAATTGAAGAAACCAGAAGGTCCAGAAATTACTGAAAATTACTGAAAATTACCTAAAACAACTGAAAATAGCTGTTATATTTTAACTCACCATGTAAGAAAATAGTTGGTATCCTAATATGAGTGAATGACGTTAAATATCAACTTACCAATTAAGTAATTATTTACTGACGCTAGAACAAATATAGGTACAACCTTTTTCTAAGGGAAGTGCCTATTATATACATATGTACAAGCTCTCAGAATGAACTTAGCGAGAACAGGGAGATTAAATGTGACTGCCATTTTTATTTTGTACGTATTTCATCTATAACTATTCTAGAGTTAATATTTCCGTGCCATTTATTAATTATCGCCCTGTTTAGCAATAAACGTTTCTGGGAAATCATTCCTAATCAGCTTAGCTTTTAAATCTTTTACTGAGTCTATAATACTTTTTATGTTATTACTTATTCTTATTAATCTAAAACTGCGAAATAATGATGTTACTATGAATTCTTTTTGAGATATTCGAATGCCGGTGCGTTAAGCTAATAGCTTCAAAGGTAAATTCTTTTCGTTTGTTATATACTTCGATATACCATTTATCGTCTGTTTTATGTATCTAGATGTGTTTCAGCTATAATACTATCTTTATTGGTATTTTCCAGTTGTAACTCAGGAGGATAGTGCGGTGCAATATCTTTAAAGTAGGGTTTGTTTATTACAATAAGATAATCAGTGGAGTGATATTTTATTTAGGTTTCTTTCATAATAATGTAAGTAAAGATTTGCTACTATGCAAGAACTAGATGCCGCCATAGCATATTCCTATATGCTGGTTATATACATTATTACGATTAAAGATGTAGCAGTTGAATAAACATAAATTTGTGATGTTATCCCAATGATATTGGTTACAGAGTAATATACTATGGTACTCATTATAATAGCAGTTAGACATATTTCAAGTTATTATGCGATATGCTAGTAAATAAGCTTATAAAGTCAAATGTGCATATATGATTTGTCTTTGGTGTTACCATTTAAATAATCTATTACAGGGGTACTGTTCATAATAATTCTTGATTCTCCTATATTTCCTTTGATGATATTGAGTAACGATTCTAGTTTTTTGTGGGGTAACTTAGCATAGCTGTTTCTGCATGATGTGATGAATCTAAAGCCGATGGCAGTTTTGTGAAATTTGGGTATCCAGTGTACGTACGGAAATTTAGTATTAGGGTTACCTAATTTTAACTTTTTTCACACGGCCAGTAGCTTCTTAATGATACTGTTACTATTAGATGTCTCAATTTTATAGGTGGAGCTAGTATTCTGTTAATTTATTAACGTGGTGGTATAGAATTTTTTGCATTTTATGCTATATTGACTGCTTTATCAATGGAAGGAATTATCAACTTAGATTGCAAATCTAGTAACTGTTGCTTGATTTTGAATAAATCAAATATCGGCTGTGTTTTTTTTTTAGTTTTGAACATATACCCAATTTTATTTTCTAAAGCTTCATAGTTAAGTGCAATCCGCCTTTGGAAAGCCTCCAATGGTGTATTATACTTGTATGCCAATTTTAAACTAAATTGTAACAAGTCTGTTCTCATTTGTTTTTTAATTATATTTAAGCTATTTTTTGTACATGGTCTAAATTTGAAACCATAGGATAGCAATTTTCTTAATTCAGTGTGACGAACTGCGTAGCTGTCCTTATTCTTCCTCCTATTTGCCTTATATTTGGTATAAATAAATTGCACTAATAAAAATTAATAGTTGGTACTCACTTTCATTATTTTTGATTCACTTTTACAATTTTATTATTTTTTACTGCTATCTGTCGGGCTAGCGGTCATTCTGCCAGTTTGCTGCTAAATTTAACATATATTGCATTATTATATTAGAGTATTTAAATTATATTCTTAGTATATTTAAACCTAGACCAAATGGCAAACAGAAACAGATAGCCTTAGCCAATTATTGATAGGATGTATTGAGTGGAGCTAGCCCTCGTTAAGGTTCCACTCAATGTATCCATTAATAGGTAATTTGCTACATCATTTTATTTTATTATAATTTGTATTTAATTACAGGGTACAACAATGAAGTCCAACTTAGGTTACCTAAATACTTGGCCCTATGATAGGTATATTTTTCACCCCTAATACTTGTATTTCAAATACTTATTGAACTTCATCAGTTGGTATTCAGTTCAATAAATAATGTATTATATTAAAATGTACTAACATACAGACTGAAGTAATGTTCAATCAATATTTTTGGTGACATTAATCTGTTCTGATACTCTTTTTCTATTTCTCTAATTATATATTTTCTACATTTTAACAATTATTTAATATATATAGTCAAGAACCCAAGCCCTACTACTTATCTCTACCATAACCATCTTTCTACTTTACTAGACTCTACTTCAAATGTCCTGTGAGCCATTAGTATACCGAACGCAACAGCGGGACTCTATTTTCTAGCTTTACCCAATCTATTTTTCGCCTTAACAAAGTTTAGCTGCCTTCTACCGCTACTTTGTCAACTATTATATTTCTTAACTATCTTGGGCAGTTTGGACATCATGCATTTAACCTAGCGCATCATCACCGCCCATTTCATTTGAATCAAAAACATGCACTTTTTTTTTTTTAACACTAGGAGCCGTTAGCGTACCCACACATAAATATACTGGTAACCCCCGCGAAATCAGTCTTTTGTTCAGTTTGGCTAGTAATGGTAAGTCCCTGTCTTACGGTATATACTGAATTTCCTTACTTTTGGCTTTACTTTTCTCATTGTCTTAGCGTTTCACTTACTTCTGTAAGGTCATCCATGATCTGTATGCAACACTTCTATTAGCACACTAACGTTAAATCAAATTTAGTATAATTATATTCAAAATTTAAAATTAAAATTGTAAATTACCACGTGGCTTTTCGCACGTGAACCTATGCATACAGAGCATGTCGGAAACAGAAGTAAGAGCATTGCTGTCTTTTTCATTATTTTGGTGGATGACCTCTGATGAAGACACAAAAATTATGAAAGACACTGCAATGTTATTTCCACCTTGATCGTTTTTTCAAAATCTTTAAAATTTTTTTCAAAATTTATTTGATATTGTGTCAATCTGTGCAAATCTTATCGTTTTATTTTCCTGTTCATTTCACCCCCTTTATTTCACAACATATATCACTCCCAGGATATACTGTTTATTCATCAGTTTTAATTTTATACATAAAGCTCGTTAACATGTTCTACCTACAATATTTTATACTTAAAATATTTTATATATATATTAAATGTTACAGTGTATGAAAAACGGTTTCAGTTAATGAAAGATTAATAAGTCGGGTATGACAGATGCACCTAAAAGCGCAAAGCAGCATTAAAGGATGCAAGAGTATATATCAGTTTGTTTATATTAATATATTGAATAAAGTATGCAAAAATGGATGTGAAAATTACAGAGTGCCAGAAACTAGGAGAGTGAAGATAGTAGACTCTCAATAGCATATACGCGGTCGAACAACGCTGCAACAAATGAAGAAACCGCTATTACTTCCCTGGAAAATGGAACAGTAATCTTTGCTACCAAGGAGAATACTGCTTTAGAGCAGTACTTTACAGCGATCGCGGAGAAAGTACCACCGAAAAATATCACTCACGCCTCCCATGTGGCGAGAACTGTGCAGGTGTATTTTAGCCACCCCTCGTGGGCGCAAACTATCCTGCAAAACGGAATAGACATCGGTCTTCGTCGCCTGGAAGCGGCACCAATTGCCTTAGCACCAACGCAAGTTACGATATCAAACGTACCACCTGAAATTCCTCATCAATTTCTGAGAGGAATTTTATCCAAATACGGATGGATCTGTTACCGCGAAAATACGCACACTCTCTGCAGCAACCACGAAACCGGAATTTTCGCATATAAAAATGCTTCCGCAGGCAAGCACTTATGCACTTCTCCAACAGTGATGCAGCAAACACCCCAAACTCATCAACGCCGATTTAAGCGAAATCACTTACACCTTTTATAATTCCATTTCCTCTGTTTCTTCTGCTATGAAGAGGGCCACATCAGGATAAACTGCCCGCATATCTCTACCTGCTTTGAAAGTAATGCTGAAATTCAGGTAGCACCAACCAGGGTCAGGCCAGATCCACAAAGCGAGCTGACTGTTGTAAACAATGGGGATACAGAAGAAACCATCAAACAGTCTGAGATGCTTCCCACACTAAGCACGTCAGAAAAAGAAAATTCAAAGATCACAGAGGATCAGAAGATCCTCCCCAACCGAAACAAGAGGGTTTTCTCGGAATAAACCCCCAAGGCAGTCTATATTCAAAGTCACAAAACGGAAGAAGACAACGGATACCCTAGTAGTAAAACAGCTAACCAAAACAACAGGAAGGATGAAAATAAATATAGAATGCTGCATTAGTCAAACGGTCAAATCCCAAATAATCCCATACCATCAAGCATGGAAATAAATAAGCAGGTAGAAACCACAGACCAAATGAAGGAGAACTTGAATCTCTGAGGGGCCGATGAAGAGAACAACCGTGATTCAGATGCTTCAGAGGACGAGGAGGGGGAAAGCGATTTTCCCTACACTAAAGGTCCTCTAAATGTGAAAAAATTACGCTCCTTTCTACGGGAAGTACGTGGCTCCCCACAGAAGCTGGTGATAGCTCTGAAGTTCACTACTAATACAGTATACCAGAACTTATCTCACAACTTAAGGACCTGCGTTTTAAACTAAAAGGGAAAAAAAAAGTGAATAGATCCAAGCGCCTGTACTACTTGATTAACGGGCTCGAACAGCAATACCATCAATCAGGATGCTAACCTTGCAAAACCCTTACCTTTATTCCTGCAGATAATAATTGCATTAAGTGATAGCGTTATAATGATAACGCTATCACTTAATGCAAGAGGATGCGCCTCTGCATTCCGCAATAAGCTGGCCCTTCATCAGTTCCAACGACATCATGCCGCCCTACTCTTCCTACAAGAAACAATTATTGAAGCAGACACAAGACCATCCTTAAAATGGGCAGATTGGCCACATGTATTCCATCATTCTCCAACACAACAACATCATGGAACAGGAGTGAGTATCGGCCTTCATCATAAGTCTGCCTGTAAACTCAATGTGACAGCAGAGATCGCTGGCTACGCAATTTACGCCCTCCTGGATGCACCCCAGAAGGAAATCCTTCACGTTTTTAACATCTACATGCCACAGCAGGAAAGACATGCTATTCAAATAACCAACTTCATACAAAACTATCTCTCTACTATAGATCTCAGGAACACATCATTCTTGCTGGTGACTTCAACTGCACCCTTGACCTAGAAATGGACAGAGCGCGATGCACTCATCACCGCACAACGTTAATCAACAACTTGCAGGCCTCTATAAACATCAATGAACTGGTCGACGTATTTAGACACCAGCACTCAGAAGAAAAGTCCTACACCTGGAGATCAGCAAATACAGCATCAGCAAGACTACCTTACCAAGCCCGACTGGACAGATACTACATTTCAAAACACACCATCCCCCCTGGTCAGAAGAATCACACATTTGCCATCTTATATCTCAGATCACTCCTTTATCAAATTACAGCTCTCCTTCTCACCCAATCACTTCAAAAGTGGAGGTGCTTATTGGACGTGCAACAATAGCCTTCTTCAAGACAGGGAATACATCGCTAAGCTACAAGACCTGATATCCAATCTTGCCCAATCCAAAGAAAGATTGGAGCCCATGAACACGTGGTGGCCTAGATTTAAAAAAAGTCAACTGAAATCATTCTCGTAAACCTACAGCCATCAGAAAAGTCAACAAAAGCGTAATAACCTCTATCAACTTGAGCAAAAACTGAAAAATTTCCCATCTGATAGTCAGGCCCATCAGTCAATATTAAAAGCCATACAAACATACTTAGAACACTCTGCAAAAGGCACCCTACTCAGATCGAGATACACCCACATAAATCTATATGATGCCCCGACCAAATACTTTTACTCATTAGAACGCAGACATCACAAATCTACCACCATCACTGCCATTCAGCTGAAAGACGGAAACATCACTGAAGACCCAGGGTATCTTCTCTGAAGTAACAAGATTTTATAGAGAAGATCTCAAGAAACCTCTACAAAGGCAACCGAGGAAATCCTTTCAGGACGTAAAAAAATCCCCATACAGTCCAATGCAGTATGGAGAAACCAATCACCCTACAAGAACTAACAACAGCATGCAAAGCCCTTTCCAAAAATAAATCACCAGGTCTGGATGGACTGACTTCTGAATTCTTCCAAACGTTTTGGGATAAACTCAGAGTGCTACTTTTTCGAATTCTTGAAGCCCAGTCCTATGGACTACCAGGTTCGGTCACTACCTCTGTCGCTCGAGTGAATCCCAAGAAAGGGGATCGTACCAACCTACAAAACTGGCGCCCAATTTCCTTAATGAATACTGACTGTAAAATTATTTCCAAAGCCATCGCCAATAGATTAAAATCCACTCTTCCTGATATCATCGATCACCAACAAACATACTCAGCACCTGAAAGATTGTCGTGAATCAATCTACACTTAGCACTAATTAGTCTTGACCAGAAAAAGGCTTTCGACAGCGCTGAACACAGCTCTTGTTTTCAAATCTTGAAAGCTTTGGGATATGGACTTTACATCATCGGAACAATCCACCTGCTAAACAAGGAAGTCAAATTCTGACTGAAACTGAACAACCAGCTCACCCGCCACTTTCCGTATTCCAGAAGGATAAAACAAGGTTTCCCACTCTCTGGGCAACTCTACACAACTGCCATAGATACCATAAAATTGTCACCAGTCTACAATCACGACGAACGCTGCTACCAGAACCCCACCTAAATTTAACCTACTCAGCATAAGCAGATGACGTCACAATTGCAATACACCACAAGAGCGAATTTGAAGATATTCAAAAGTCTCATGATCTCTACGCTCCAGCATCAGACGCAAAAAGCAACCACTGTAAGACAAGTGGGCTGGCATCTGGAAAACCAGAACCGACACCCACCATCCAATGCATATGGTCCAGCGAGAGACAGAAATACCTAGGTATGTACCTCGGCAATATCCTCCTTTTCTCCCAGAAGAACTGGCCCGAATTGCTGAGTAGTTTCAACTCGGGAAATGGAGAAGCGTGTGCGCTTCATCTTCGCTGAGAGGGAGGGTACTTGTGGTCAATCAGATGACAAGTGTTCTCTGGCACACCTTCAAAATTCTCACTCCACCTGTTGACTTCCCCCACCAAATCCAGGCATCTGTCCAAAGCTTCCTTTGGAACAAAACCAACTGGATGTCCTGTTCCAAACTCAGCCAGCCAGCCGCTCACTCACGGGAGTCAAGGGTTGGTCTCTCTTGATGACAAAATCACAGCATTCCGGATCAACTTTCTTCTTAAGACACTGCAAACGAAATACCCACAGTCCGAAACTACAGAGAAATTACTAGCAACAGCCACTAGAGGACTATCTCTTTCAACAATATCGAGAATGGATATGGCACCAGCACCACTCAAACACCCTTCCGTAAAGACGCACTGCACCGCTGGAAAAAGCTAAACTTTCACCATACTCTTGTCAGAACATCCCTTCCCGCAATACTTTCAGAACCGCTTCTCTACAATAAAAGAATAATAAACCCTGCAAATGATGATATTCTCTTCTTTCCTACGTGGAACTGGGCAGGAATAAGAACTATAGGCGACCTCCTGACACCAAGCCTTGAATGGAAAGAATCAGAAGACTTGCCATTAAAACCATAAATGCAAAGCAGCAACACAAACACATAAAATCAGCGATCGCACAAACTGTTCGAGACATCACTACAGCTAAAGGGATTGGAAATGTGACCGGATCCTCACCTTCACCAACCTTTGTCATCACATTACCTGAAGACGGGGTACCTCTGTCTCCTGCACCCTCCAAAAAAAAAAGTCTATCAACCAATCATGTCTCGCCATACAGCCACGATTTTCCCGTCATCCACCTGCCAAGCTGTCCCTGTACCCCTTCCACTCACCACAAGCCACTATCTAACTTTCAGTGGAACCTTCAGTACAGGACGTAATGTTCCAAATCGGACGCAGGCATCCAGTGGAGACTGTGGCACAACATCATTCCTACCCCAGTCAAGCTAAAAATCTTCAGGTAACACACCTCAAACTACTGCCCCTTCTGCGCCACTCCAGGTACCCTGGAACACACATATCTGGCGTGCCCTGTGAGCAAAGAACTGGTCAAATGCGATTTGGATGCAGCAAACTGAGGCCGTCATTTACAACTTCAACTTGAAGCACACGAGAAGCAGTGAGGACGTGCCTGCTGTCGACACATCGGCGCAACATCTCGAGTGGAGCCTACGGAGGAAGTTGCAGAGTAGACTCCTGCTCGAATTCCACCATAAAAGACCTAAAACTCTAAATGACCTTAACAGTGAGTGGAACAGTGGCAGTCACCTCTTCAGCATCACCGAAGAGTCCATCACTTTCAAAGTGTGACATTTAATATGAGACTGATCCAATGCCAATAAACTGTCTGAATTCCGAAATTCAAATGTAGAAATATGTTTTTTTTTATTTATTTTTTTAAATTTTTTATTTTTTTTTTTCATTTGTACATAAAATGTAAATCGATTTTGTTTAAAATGTATCTACTGTTCATGTTGAAATAAAAAAAAAAATATATATATATATATATATATATATACATACACACACACACACACACTCTGCTGCCACTTTATTAGGTACACCTATCTCGTACTATGTTCAGCCTCCAAAACAGCTCGTCTAGGCATGGATTAAACAAGATGCTGAAAACGTTGGGTAAGAATGGAAGTGCCATGCAGACATGAATGTGTCACGCAGTTCCTTGAGATTCGACGGAGGTGTAGGACAATTTATATTCCTTTAGATTCGACGGAGATGTAGGTCTGCAGCGAACAGCCCTTTCCAGCTCATCCCAAAGATGTTCAATAGGATTGAGATCCACGGACTGAACGGGCCACTGCAGCAAAGAAAAGTCATTGTCATATTCCTGGAACCATTCTATAGTGATTCGAGCTTTGTGCATCGGCGCGTTATCCTGCTGGAAGTAACCATCTGACTGAGGATAAATTGTCAACATGAACGGATGCACTTGGTTAGTAACGACGTTTAGGTACGATGTGGCATTCAGACGTGAATCTATGGGTATCAATGGACCCAACGCGTGCCAAGTAAACATTCCCCACACCATAACACTGCCCCCCCACCACATTGCACAGTAGTCGTCAGACACATAACGGGTCCATGGATTCATGTTGTTTTCGCCAAATTCTGAGCCTTCCATCAACATAATGCACCAGGAACTTCGACTCATCGGACCAAGCAACTGTTTTCCAATCCTCAATACTCCAGTGCTGCTGTTGCTGTGCCCACAGGAGGCGTGCTCTCTTTTTTCTTCATTGATAACAAAGGTACGCGATGTGGGTGGCTGCTATTGTAGCCTATTCGCGACGAAGTGCGAGTAGTGGTCCGTTGCGATATTTTGTTCTGTGCACCAAGGTTGTATTCTAACGTCATGTGCGACATTGTGGCCCGTCTGTTTGCTTGCACAATTCTAGCCATCCTCCTCTGACCGCTCATCAACAAGCGATTTTCTTTCAAAGGAGTGCCGTTGAGAGGATGTTTTCTGTTCGTTTCTCCATTCTCGATACACCCTTGAAACTGTGGTGCGTAAAAAGTTCAGAAGAACTTCCGTTTCAGAGATGCTTTGTCCAGAACGTCTTGTACCTACTACCATGCCACGTTCGAAGTCCGTTAGATCACTCCTTTTCCCCATTCTTGCTACGGTTTGTACGCTTAGCTGATACTAGAAAGTTGTTCTGCTGCATTTATATCCACAACTGTGGTCATGTGACTTGCAACGTTTGTGACAAACCATTTGTGTGCACAGCAGGGGGGCATCGCCGTGGGCAGGGGCAGGAGCAACAGTGCTTAGCACACGCTTCTTGATTAGACCGGGGTTCGAGCACGTGACCACCAAATACGGAGGATGCGGAATGGTCAGAGTGACCACCGCATATCTCCGGAGCAATATGGCTCTAGTTGCTAATGCTCCTAAAAACCAAATAACAGCACAGCAGGGGTGTACCTAATAAAGTGGCAGCACAGTGTATATGTGTGTGTTGGGAGGACAGCATTTACACAGCAAATGGGATTTATGTTTGACAGCAGATCCTCGGAAATTTTGGAGGATCAGAGAATGGAACAACCTCTGATCGTGGTGTTTAATCATCCTATAAATCATGGTCTCTGTTATGCTAACGTTGCCTTTTCGAATGTCGCATTTCTTTTAATATTCTTTCCGCATTTTCAACTATTTTCAGAGGAGCACCTTTACATTCAGAGACGGAGAAAGCATTTTCTGCACTCATGACGCGTTTCTTTGTTTTGGTTAACTATGAATAAAACAACCATTTTTATGTAATTTGCTTTCAGTTACAAGACGTGCGTTGTTCCTTCGAGCATAACTCGTCGTTGGTCCAGAAACGACACGCACGTTGCGTGTTATGCATTTTTGCTCCTTGCACGCTGTCCATTAAACACTCGAAAAATGACTGCGTGCTAAAAGTGCTAATTAGCAGATTTTAGGCTCGGGCTACTGTTCTGAAATTCTGACAGTAGCCTTCAACCCGTTGACGATTTAAGAGATCGATTTACAAATATAAGGTCGCATTCAGATTGCTCAAAGAGAGGCAGTCATGACTGCTGGTTAGCCACTTCTTATTAAGGAAAACAAGTCGTGTTTACAACTGCACGTTTGCTTTTCTTAGGGGATAAAGAAATCGAATTGGTATATTTTGAAAATGAAATATGGCGGCAGCGCCACAAACGGACACTTCTTGTACTTTGAAAAATCGCAACAGTGTATTTGTTAAGTGAAATTTGGCCGTTTAGAAAAGACCAACATCTTTCTCGATCACAACTTTTCCAAATGAGCATATAACAGGGTGTTGTTGGAAGAGAAACATTCCATTTAATAATTAATGCACAGGGGCTACAGTCAGACTTTCCATTTTATTCACTGATTTTGCGAGGCCACCACTTGAATTCAAAGACAATATCACTAGATGCCCCGTGTCCATCAGTTTCTACTTAATATTTCTCATTGATAAAATAAAAAAGTCGCTACCAGACGTTTACATCATAGCAAGAGGACATTCACCACGTAGATAGGCCTAATAACCACTCCAGTATTCTGAATCAGAGACTTAATCTAGAATATTTTTGTTCATCTTTGGCTCAAAATCTGTCCAAGGCCTTCTGTACGTTCGCTGTTTTTATCGCACAGCTAACTGTACAAAGTACTTGGAAAATTGAATTAATCTCTTTGAAACATGATTTTTTTCAAGTATAACTGACAGTCATTTTCTTTGGTTGACTTTAACGCTTCTTTAATTTTCCATTTTGCTGATGGAGGACCAGAAGCTTTTGACATTACTGATGATCTCGCACAGCTTGTTCATTTACCTACTGAAATACCAGAAACCTTAACCATACATTCGACGCTACTGATCGTTTTCTCAATAATATTTAACTGTCCTAAGGATACTTCAACTTCCTGACCACCCTTTCCGAGACAAATCCCTTCTATCGCGTTTGGAATTGCCACGGAGTGGGAATTTATTTTCTCTCACTTATTATTTATTTATATTTACTGTTACAGTAACTTAAAACAATTAAAAACATTTCGTAGATCTTCTATAAAATACATTTAACTTAATCTGAGCGTACTTTAAATTCTTCAGCAAACGATGAAATCATTTGTTTCTTTAAAAAGTTAGTCTTTCCTCGTTTTCTACGGTGACAACGTGAGAAACTTGCATTCTGCGTACCCTTCAGAGCACACGGCGTGAATTAAATCATAGGCACAAATCTCTCGGGCTTCTGACATTCCAGCTTTCACTGAGCAAACTCCACACACTCATCACGGGACAAGTAGTTTGCAGTAAGAGGAGAACAAAACACCATTAACGAGTTGAGAAAACAACTGACATGGAATTAACATGAAATAAATGTTTGAAAGTATCACGAGTGTACCACTTACTTATGGGATTGACTCATAAAACTTAAAGGATCTTATTAAGCAACGCTTGGTTGTATTTATTATTATTTTTTGTAATAGAAAATTATTAGCGAAAATATAGCGGCATAAATTTTAAAAAGAGGAAAGGAAACTAATTAAATAAGATTCGCGCAGTAAAAGATACTCATGATTAAAATCAAACTTCAAATTAAAATAAAACCATGATTAATACCAAACTAAGTTTCATTTCAATCATGGATATCCATTTTTGCTCCTACTGAAGACTGAGGCCGCTGATTCGATATGTAGCCGTGAGCATATGTTTAATTTAGAGTTTACAAAGCAGAATAATCATCCAAAAATCACTACACATAGTAGGTTGTCATTGTATTCGCTCTGAAGCCGTCTCTCAGCAATGAATATCGCCACCTATATCGGTGAAAGAATGGAATCATTTGATTTTACTACACCAGCAGAATGTGGATCACATTTCACCTATCAGATGATGCACATGGGTGTGATGTATGATCGAAGAGAGTCAAATAGTATTGCACTAGCAACCAAGTTCGATGATAGTGGTGGGATATTAAGAGCCTATTTTACGTGGTTTGGACCTAATCTAGTGGTTTTAATCGATGAAACTCTGAATGAAAATCTCTGTGACATTCTGATGAATTCTGCCTTAACTGTGTTATGGTAATTCTTTGGAGAGGAGCAGTATTTGTATCGGTATGCAAACTGTCTGCGAGGCATAGAACGGACATGTGTATATTTTATTTTTTATTATTATCATCAGTTTATTTCTCTTAGGAGAACACCTGGTTACAGCCACTGGCTAGGGGGTGGTCATACATATAAAACTATGTTACAAAATGTCATACAATTATAAAATACATGAAATACGTGATATCTGATTTATAAGTACATTTTATCTGGAATATAAAATATTTGAGTTATTAATTACTCGCAAAGGCTTTTACTACTGTAAACTGGTAAGAACAAAATACCATGACAATTGAAGCATACCTTCTGCTTAAACACACACAAATGGGAGTTTCACCATATTTACATAAACATAATATTTACAGCCGAACAGCGTACAGCATATGAGACAACAGGAATGACCGCGATACAGTAAAATAAAAATTTGAAAGTTCAGTTTTCCAGCAGTCGTCTTCATCTGTGGGGATTACAGTTGGGTGGGGTGGGTAGAACAATTCTGACACCTATTTCTTGATGAGGTCGGATTTTCTAAAGCCCAGTGGCTCGTGCCTGGCCGAACAAGGTGCTGAAACTGTATCCTTACATCTGTATTTGCAAGTAAGAGTTTCTGAGAACTTCCTTTCTGTAGGATTTGCAATTTCAAAGCTTTTCAGGATTGATATTGAGGTTGTGGAATAGCTGGATGGTGTTTGCTGGAAAGAATCTTCCGAGGCTATCCAACTGCGTAAATGGCGCTTTGAGTTGCGGTTCATTATCTGCAACTCGTCTTGGTTTTTCGCCGGGTATTATTATCACTCTCGGGCTTTCGGTGCATCCAGTATTCGAGTCCTAGAAAGGCTTTGATACTGCTTTCGGGAGCTGAAGACCAGATTTGTGCCGCGTATAGGGGAATAAGAGTAACACATCTGTTGATGTATTGCTTCATCAGACCGGGGTCTCTAATACCGGTGAGCTCCTGCCTGGTATATGTAAGAGCGGAACCTAGAACGTTTGTTCAACTCCGCCTCGTGTCTCTGTGAAGAACAGTATCACTACAAATGGGCCAGATATGTGTGTGACGTACGTTTGTGGTTGTTCTGTTGTTATGTTCTGGCCTTGTTGGCTACCCAGAAGCATCAGTCACCTGGACAGATGATTCTGGGTACTCGTCCACACAACGGGAAGGTGGGCCAGTCCCAGCAAAACACGTACTGTCTCAATACAAGACTCTGATCCACTTAGTGTTGCCAGAAGGTGGGACAGATTCCTCTGGGGGCCCATTCCAGAGGGATGAGATAAAGAAAGAGCGCAAAAAAAAAAAAAAAAAAAAAACACAACCACCCGTGGTGCAGTTAGGGAAAAAAATAAAAAATAAAATAAATTAATTAATAAAAAAAAAACTAAAAAAAAGTTAAATAATAATGATAGAAGAAATAATAATGATAATAAAAAATAAAGATAATAATAAAAAAAAACAATGAAATAATTGGCCGCATTAGACTGGGAACTCAAGGAAGAACGCGTGAAAAAAAATAAATAAATTGGCTGCACTAGAGTGATAACTCAAGGCAAAGCGCGTGAAGAACAAATTAAATAAATAAGAAAAAATAATTTAATAAAACAAAAAATAAAATAAATGAAATGAAAATAAATGAATAAATAAACTGGCTGCACTAGAGTGGGAAATCCAGACAGTACATGGAAAAAAAAAAAAAGAAGAAGATGGTGGCATGAGAATATAGAACCCTTAAGTCACTGAACAGGTATTGTTAGGTGCAGTAACAATGGAGCTCTGCTTCCTGCGCTCAAAGACTTGGGATGTATAGAATCGGAATGCATTTAGATTGTCAGGTGTTTGGAGTAGAGGCTCTGGTTGCTGTTCTGAGATACCTGGCACAGCCCGCAGCAGGGTCCTTAAGTCATCGTACAACCTGCATTCGAAAAGATGTTTCCAATTCTCTGTCCTCCCGCAGAAACAGCGATCTGTTTAGCAAAGATCGGTCAGTACAACAGTGGTTTTAGGAGAATAATTGGGCCAACCTCCATTCCTAGCCCAGATTCGGATCTGTGCTAGGAATGGAGGTTCACCGCATTAGATCTGAGTCCAACTGAACGGTTCTCGAATCTTTTAGAACAGGAGTTAACTGCCTGATATAATGAACGGTATTTGTTATGGAGTGTCCATTGTAAAGTGATTTGATACCAATGGTAAAGCGGGGTTCTATTGCAGTGGCCGTATAGTACACGTGCAATGCGTTGTAAGGCGTATGTACACGTGCAATTCGTCCGTGGATTGACAAATATCGCCAAGAAAATGCAACAGGAAATGATTTACCCCGCCACCATTGTACAATTCCGTACCAGGCACGAGCGACGCATGACTCAATCAGTACCCCTACTGATTGCGTCATGCTATTTCTTTCGTCATTCTCCACCGTATTTAATAAAAAAAATTATAATTAAACATGCCGATGACTAACAGTCAGCGTTGTAAGGCATGTAGAGCACGTATACGTGCAATGCAACCACCTCCATTGAGTATAAAGGAGAGATCTAAGCTATTTCGACAGCGGAAGAAATTACAGCGTGCGATGGAGTTGAACAAAGAAGCCGGAAAAGAGACATCCACATCTTCAGAGCCTTATATCTCCCCCAGAAATGTTAGTATTCAATTTGGAAGGAGTCGTCATGGAAGTTGATACTGCAAATGAAAACGACGAAGAGTCCTCGAAGCCCAGTGGTAAACGAAAAGCGAAGAAGCCAAAACCGACTGCCAGAAGTACTTCATCAAATCGTTCAACACGTAGCGGGCGTAATACACAGCAGGAGCAGCAACGGGATTTTAAGAAACACCGAAGCATCTAAGCACAATTTAAAGGTACATTCCTGGATGATGATTTCGGTTCAGTCTGTTCCGTGTGTGATCAGCTTTGATTCAAGAAGGATGTGAAGATAGCAGCTCGAGATCACGCTCTTCTTCAAACATTTCCAAATGAGGATGTAAGTCAAATGTCGACCTGTAACAGCTGTCGTGGTTCTCTAAGAACAAAGCTCCGGCCCTATCGAAGTCAAATGGCCCTATCATCCAATGCCAAGCACTTGCCGAAACTAGATTTGGTAACGGAACGTCTCATATCTCCGAGGCTACCATTCATGCAGATTCGTCGCCTGCGGCATTCATACTTTCAATACAGGATCCTCGGTCAAGTGATAAATGTTCGCCTAAAGAAGTTTCACTTAACTTCGGCTATGGATGCTCGGCACACAATTTTTGTTTTCACTTTCAATGGTATGCAAAAGAAAATTGGTATAACTGGACTCCAAACAATCCCAATAATGAAACAAAATTGGCTACATTTCGGATTTCAACATTGAAATCCGAAACTAACTTCTATTGGAAGTTCTATTATTACTTGACCGTGGGAAACCAAATTGTACCACACCGAGGAACTCAGCGTAGTATAATCTGGCTTCCCTAATGGTACAGTTCCAGGCCCGATGTATTTCGATATTGAAATCCGAAACTTAGCCAAAAAAATTAATTAAAATATTTCTCCTGGAATTCTTTATTAAGTCTCTTACTTAATATTTACCATACTGTCTTAAGCGAAAACCTGGAGATAGGATGCGATGCTTACTTCCATTAAAAGAGACAAGTATATAATTGAGATGAGCTTTTTAAATCCTTGTGGCAAGTGGATGTAAAATTTCGCATTTGATAGGCATTTATAAAATAGCAGATCACTTCACGCTTAATTCAGTAAACGTCAAAAAATCACAACGGAAGTGAATCGACAATACATCAGAGGGTTATTTTCACCAGCAAAATCTCTTTGTGTCATCGTTTTCCTCATTGATTTTTATAACGCTCATCTGATATTAGATTTTTAACCTCTGTAATTATGGAAAACTGTGCTCTTCTTCCTCGCTATTAATCTTCATGCAGCCTTAGTTACGAATAGCATGTGTCGCAGAAATGGAATCTCCGCGAAGAAGAACCTGTAGCAATTACTGCAGGTGGCAAAATTTATCAAGGGTGAACTATTTTAATTAAATTCGGATTGCATTATGTATGAAATCTCGCTCAAAAGACATTGTAATCAACCCCACTTTCTACTTGGTGCTACAAGTAAAAAGAAGCCACTTTACATTTCAAATTTGGTGAATGCTTTGATATGTCACAATATGCACGCCCCAAGTACACACACACACACACTCACTCTCTCTCTCTCTGAGTTAAAGACAGTGATAGTTGATACTGAAAATATTACAATACTTTTCACATGAAATGTTGCTTTGTAGCCCTTATTTTTTAGGAACAGCTTGAAAGAATAGTGAATTTTTGATTTGCCAGTTATACCGACGTCCTGTCTACTGCAAAGGCACACGGTCCTTTTTTTCAACTGATCACATTCGATAGCACCAAATGCTTTGTAAGCTTAAGCTTATTTTGGAAAAGAAAAAAAAAAAAAATTGCGGGGAACGTTCGACTTACCTAGGGGAGGTCAGGTCAAAATTCAGGGAATCATGGGATATATAAGGACTGGTTCAGTAGCATTAATAAAATTGTAGAGGAGTTCCATGAGAGTAATATCTTTATTATGCAATAAAGATTTTCTTCTTAATAGTCGGGAAACAGCGAGAATATCGTCGGACGAGAGGATGTTCCGGTGTAAGGGTATGAGTCGTTCGGAGTTAAGAAGTTTGGAAACAGCAAATAAGTTAGTAATCGAGGAAAGTCGTGTTCGGGAATGGTTATTAGTTACGGTTATGCAACTAGTAGTTTCAAGTGTTAATAAAGTTAAAATAAGTGGGCAGTTAATAAGTATATGACACTTCAAAGTGAGTTTGATAGAGGGGAGTTTAATCTTGTGTGTGTGTGTTAGCTATGAGCTCGTGTTAGCTGTTATTCGGGTTTTCAATAGACTGGTTTTAGTTCAGTTCAGATTCTCCAGGTCACTCGTTACTCCACTTCCTCATAACCTGCAAAGTTGTATTTGCAACTTTATTAATTAGTAATAATTCTGGCGATTATAGGCTTATTGTGAAAACCGTTAAAGAAAGTGTTAGAAGATAAAAGAACTGGTCCAAAAGGTCGGAGAAGTGAAAATAATGGTAAGTACTGTTTTGTATTATTATTTCTAGTCAAGAGAATAATCCAAAAAGGGAAAGAAAGGCATTCTGAAATCCTAACTGTGATATTTTGAACTAGCCTAAGGAATAACTGGATAAACAATTTGGATGTTGTAAAGAAACTATTGTTTCAATTTAGTAACAAGGTATGCTGAATGAACTTATTGTTTTGGTTTATCCCAGTGAGGAATGTTTGTAATATGAACAGTTTTGTTGATCAATTTTGTAAACCTTTAAGTCAATTTCTATAATTAAACATGTTAAACTTTAAGTGTTTGTCAATTGCCTTCACTCAATTCCTAGCTAAAAATGCAAATAAACCTGAAATCGTGTAGAAGCAGTCAGAGGCCCAAGGATAACTTGATAGTTCCATAAATAAAATTAAAGTATGGTTTAGTTTAGCAGCCAAGGGTATATGGTTAATAATAAAAACCAAAGAATTTATGCCTACAACTGGCGAGGCAAAGTATAAAACAATACCCTCACGATTGACGAGCCAACCAGGATTACAATTTGCAAGTCAATGCAATAAGAACTAATAAGGTAAAAGGAAATGCCTACAGCTTGCATTGCTCGATATGATTAACATCAAGTGATACTTTTATGCTAAGATCGTCGTGTATCCGCGTTCACAGTACGTTTTAAACTTTATTCAGGAAACGCTTTTTATTTATCGCTCATTCCGCTTTCCAATTCTGCTCGTTAGCTGTTATTCGGGTTTTCAATAGACTGGTTTTAGTTCAGTTCAGATTCTCCAGGCCACTCGTTACTCCACTTCCTCATAACCTGCAAAGTTGTATTTGCAACTTTATTGATTAGTAATAATTCTGGCGATTATAGGCTTATTGTACCTAGCTTGGGTATGCTGGCTGATCTATTAAAATCATGAGATAATCCGATTTTTAATGTTAAAACTAGACACAGGATGTCAGAAGCTCTATTAAAATCTAATTAGAACTATGCATTTATTTGATGTTTTTAAATTAAAGTTAAGAAAAATTGCTCTTTGATTAACTGATCATTTTATATTAAATTCCAAAATGTATATCTTGGCCACTTTGAAAAAGAACCCGGATTGCACGACAGTCAAGAGGCGATGGTACATTAAAAGTTTAGGGGGCGTTCTTTAGCAGTGGCGTGAGAAGCAAGGAAACGTCAATTTTCAAAGAATTTATTTACACTGCCCTACCATTAACATCTGGACAAACTGCATATCTAAAAATAACCTTAATTTCAGGAAAACTAATAATGTGTGCTGCAATCTTTAACCTTTATGATGGCCTCTATTCTCCCTAGAACACTCTCCACCAGTTTTCTGTAAAGCACGTCTGATATTTTCTGTCGTTCGTTCTTCAAAGCGGCAACCAGTTCAGCTCTGGCCGACCGGGCTAGCCGGGTGAGTAAAGTACCTGCCTGGCAACCCAAAGGTCGCGGGTTCGATTCCCGCCTCGGGCTTGGATCCAAGTTCTACAAAAACCTTGGGAGGTGCATTATGGCCACAGAAGCCATACTCTGTATGGTATGCGCCAACAACTACCAAAAAAAAAAAAAAAAAAAAAGTTCAGCTCTGTATTGGCGATTGGCAGTCTCTCCCCAAAAACACCCATCGTACGGGGTGTGTGTTTAAGAGAGGAGAGACTGCTCTACTTCATCCCAGAGGTTCTCTAAAGGATTGAGGTCAGGGCTCTGGGCTGGCCTGTCCAGCTTTTTTTTGGTGGTCCTGCCCTCAAAGCAGTTTGTCACAATGCTAACAATATGACATGGAGCGTTATCCTGCTGACACAGGTATGGCCCATCCTGCCATATTACTATAATGTAGGTAACGCATTATTGTCCAGTTCGTCTAGACAGACCTGAGCACCATGCTGCTTCCCGAAAATTCATTGTAAGGAAGATAGTCTGGCAGCTAGCTTTCTCCGGCATTGACCCCCCCCCCCCCTCCCCCAGACACGACTATCAGACTGGTAAACCATGTACTGCGCCTCGTCACTCAAAACGGTCGGGTAATACTGGGGATTATACCAAGCTATACGGCGTCTGGTATTAATGGGGTTGATTAGTTGCTTGCTGTATTTTTGTTGGTCTGTGTCCCAGTCGTTTCATTGTGGTCTTTATGTGCTGTGTTTACCTGCGTTCCGAGCTGAAATTCTTTGTTCCTCACTTTCCGCCAGCTTAGGAGGCTTTTTGGGTCATTCCGTGTGGTTTCAGTCTGTCATCCGTAGTATGCGCTGTATGGTAAGCTATGGTATGGTCTGATTTGCTTCCATTTTTGAAAATCACATCACCGATCATCGAACTAGTTATCTTCAGTACCTTTGAAATGTCAGTTACAGACCGATTACTTTTAATCGGTCTGTAACTAATTAGTAGAGGCATATGATACAGGAAAGCAAACTTATTTAGCATGAGCAAAAAAAAAAAAACTTTCACTAATTTCACCCATCCAACTAGCTCCAATTGTTTGTCTAGTTCTGCCTTGAATCTATTTAAGCTATCAACTTTTACAATGACAGATGGAAGCCTGTTCCAGCAATCAACCACCCGCTGGCTAAAGGCAAACTTCCGCACATCTATCCTACAACTGCCTTTCCTCAATTTGAATTTATGTCCTCTCAGGCGATTATTCTGAGCAAGAATAAGAATCTCATTAGTATTGAGCATGCTCAAACCATTCAAGGCCTTATACATCTCAATCAACACACGAGCTCAGGATCTCAACCCGATTCTAACATTTTAAACGTCCGTGGTTGTGATACTTGTCCCGAGGACTGTCTTCATACAAATCCCCCTTTCAGCCCACAGGCAAACCCACCTATGGCTAATCAGGCGAATACCGCCTTTCTCAGTGACACGAAACATGTACTCAAAAGCGTAACAGATGTATGTATTTAGAGAATTTCTTATACCTGTTATAATTTAGAAGAAAAATTTCCCCGATTTTTCGAGTGCTTATCCACCCTTCTCGTTATCAACCAACAACTCCACGAATAGAACGAAGAAATAAAACAGAATTTGCTTAAAAGAGGCCAGATGATTGAACTGAAAAGATACATGATGCTATGGGGTAAGCCATATTACAAACAATACCGCGAATGCCTCAAACCTCGGAACCTGGACGTGAAGAGGATGGCGCTATACTCCTCAGAAGCGGACAGGTGCCCAGGCTGAAGCCTCCTCAGCTATTAATGCTGAACCAGTAGGGAGACAGACCAAAAATGCCATATTAAATATTCCTCCCATCACTGCCTATCAGCGAAACAGAGAAACTGGATGATTTGTCGAGCAACCACCAGTGATAGATAATCGTGAGCAACACCTGGTAGAATATATGCAACAAGGATCTAAGGCCCCTACCCGAACCCCCCATCTCCCTTACCACAGGACCTATCTAGCTCTTATTCTCCGGCCATATGTGAGACTTATAAGGTATGCCTTGAAAAGTATCCCAGCTCACATATGTGGAAATAACATCAAACCGGAATACATACAAGGAAAACCTCGACTCAGAAGAGTCGTGGGAGAGAACAGAGTCAGAGGCTGTCGAAGGCTTCCAACCTACGAGTACCTTCCAAAACAAATGTACACAATAACCGGATCCAGAATAATAACCCTTATCTCCCTCTACAATCTCCGAACTACAATTTTAACGTAGATACAACGCATACAAACCTCCCAACATGTGGCCAATTGGTAAAGAGGTTCAATATTACAGCCGTTAGAACGAGAAAGTCTTTGTTACCAAGCTTGCCCCGAACACGCAGGCGAATGACATAAAGGCCCTGCTTGCTCAGTGATTCGGAGTCCACACAGAAGTAAGACAGCTGAAAATAAGGCATCCTTCACATGCGTCATTTGTGCTCACATGCTTCTCTGATGACCTAATTCTTGGATACAACAGCTGGCCACTAGATGCACTAATTAAAAGATATCGAGAAAAGAACACCGCATACGTGCAGAGAACCAGTAGTATGCATCAACCTATATAGCCACTAAAGCAACAGAATGTTCCTTCTGGAGAGTGCCAGACCATTTGCCTTTTTATTCAGAACATTAGAAGTGTTGTTAATAAACTGCACACATTGCAGACCTGCCTACTCCTTGAAGAATACGACTTTGTGCATAGTGGAGACTTAGCTAAATTATAACAGGCAACTGGATCTGCTGGTACAATCCTCTAGTTACAGATTTATTGGGATCAGCTGAAAGGATAAGCGGGGTGGGGAGTTTCAATCATTTATCCTACAAGAATTAAACCAAGCCAGTCTGGAAACTTTGAAGCCATATCCACGTCTTTCAGGAGAGAAGCTCAAAAAAAATCCAAGTCTGCCTTATCTATCTTCCGCCGGAACACAGTGCGGACACCGAGACCGAGCTTCTTGTGTGGATTTCAGAGAATCTTGGCACTGATATTCCCATGATTGTAACTGGAAACTTTAACATAACTAGCCCAAGACACGATCATGCTAAAGAATATCTTGATGCAACCCTCCAAACCTTAGGAATTACCCTACTTGACACTCTCTCCTACTAGGGAGAGCAGCATTTCGATTTATTATATCATAATCAGATAAACATAAAGTCACCCCTCAAACTAAATTCCAGTCACATCACAACCCAATATGTTGTGAAATTTTCCTATCCAATAGCGCAGGTGTGCAACGCATCGATGAGTAAACTCGTCAAACCAAGAAGATATACTCTTACGTTCCATTAGACCTGAGATTAAATTAAAACATGACCTACAACTGGAATGCTCTATACAATAAACCGGTGAAAGAAGCTACGAACTTGATTGAAACTTGATTGAGAAAGAGCTCTTATGTATTCTTGACCTAGTTGCCTCAAAAGAGGTAAGGGTCACCGACAAAACTAAACCGTGGTTCAATGAGTATTTAAAACTTTCATTTAAAGTGCCATTAAGTACCACTGCCCAAGCCTGGGCTTATATGTGGCATAGTGCTTAACGTTACTTAAACTTGGCCGTTAAAACTGTAAACTTTAAATCTGACAATTCAACACAACTAAAATAGCTCAAGATATAAACTACGAGAGCTCTTATTCCAGTTGGCCCAAGCGAAGTGAGATAGACGTTAGGTTCATTACTAACCTCGCCTATCGCAGTGGACCTAGTTTCCATCCCTGCCACTAGGAGGCGGGCTCTACTATCCAGCTTTGATACGCTCTCTTCTTTTAAACACAGCATGTATAAACTCGTTAAAATAACAAAATCTGTATTTCTCCACCAACATGTCTAAAATGCTCTGCTCAAGGCCACCAATGATAATTCTAATAGATTTCTAATAATACTCAATTCTATTATTTGAAACAGGCATTTGCGGCCAAGCAAAAAGCTTATAGGAAAAGGAAATTTTCAAGATTGAATGAAGACCTCACGGACCACAAGAAAACAAGCCATTTCCTGAAAAAGAAACATGTACGCTACGAAGAGGTTATTAGAAAGCTTCGACATGCAAAACGAATTGTGAGCAAAAAGGCTATTAAATCTGAAATGGAAGAAACCACATCCAGATACTGGGCTAAGGAGTGCTTTGAAAGATTACCAGTTGAAGGTAAAGTAAAAAATGTCCAAGGATATGACACAACATATTTTAGCAAGAGGAGGCGTTTGTGAGAATGTTTTATCCACAGTCACTATTTCTAGAGGTCTCATCAATGCTCTTTTAATTCCTTTTCTGATAAATCTACGATCGGCCCCGACGGGTTCCCAATCCTTATTTTAAAAATATGCAGCACTTATGTTGTTGATGTGTTGTTGCACATTTTCCAAAACATCCTGAAAGATGAGGTTCCCCCCAAGAGATGGAACCACTACTTTGTGTGGCCTGTGCCAAAAAAGAACCCTAAGGCCTCTCAGACTTTCTACATATATATCCATCAGTTTTTCTCTTTGAAAAAGCCATCCTTCCTGCTTTAACCCAACAGTGTTTTGCGCACAGGCCTCCACACCGTAGTACCGAGACGATCCACTAGTACTCATCTGTTGAAGACTCTTCAGAACGCAGTATGCATTAAATGAAAATGCCCAAATTGACATCATATTCCTTGACATAAAGGCAGCTTTCGATAATGTGTCGTTACCTGCTTGGGCGCCTCCGTAGCCAGGTGGGAAGGAGCAGCGGTGCATAGCACACGCTTCTTGATTAGACCGGGGTTCGAGCCCGTCACTACCGAATACGGAGGATGCGGAAAGGTCAGGGAATGACCACCGCATATCCCGGAGCAATATGGCCTTAGTTGCTAATGCTCCTAAAAACCAAAATAACAACAATATCAGCTTTGCTGTTCGCTGCTCCCCTGGAGCTTTTTCTAGCGCAGAATCAGAATTTTATTTCTTATGCCGACGATAGAAATTTTGTTGTCTCTACCGAAAGATCTCTGGAGTCGATGTCAATTTCCACGTCAACTCTAAGCTGTATGAATTGGAAACATATCTACGTAAAATCGGTTTATGGCTAAACCAGAAAAAATCAAATTGTGTATTAATGGAGCAGATGTTGAGAAAGTCAGCTCATACACCGACCTAGGAGTGATGTGGGATAAAGGCCTACAAAGGCACTTTCAGAACACGAGATCAAAAACTCTTGTTGCCATATGGCAACAAGAGTTTTTGATCTCGTGATAGACAGGAGATAACTGGGATTCGGAACCAGCAACTAGTGATCCGATATATCCAAAGATGTATCCTTCCTGTAACCCTATATGCTTCGACAATTTGGTCCTCTCCCCCAAATACTAATATTTGGAAATTTCTTGGCCTGAAATACTGGTCGCTCTAGTGGTTGAAATAGGATTTCCAGGAAGCCCTTTACAATTTCAAAATCCATACTGTATGCAAACTTGAATACAGCTCCGTGGGTTCAGATGGTCACATTACGTAACATCTGCACTCTGGCACAACTTCTGACTGGGAGTTTAGATGCCGTTCAAATTGAAAATCTTGTGGTGAGGCTCCGCCCTGGAGTCCGCCTCCACTACCCTCACTGTCTCCGAAGCGCTCTCCATAACACGGACGGATTAAAGCGGATGTTTCCTGCTAATACTCGGGAGCTCTTTAGAGACTTCAAAATAGACCCGGACCATGAGAAAACTTACAGGAAGTTCATTGAAGAGGATCTGTATACAAAACTACAAATATAATGAAGAATGTAATTCAAGAAAGACTTCAAGTGCCCTTTAACTTATAAAAATCAGAAATGAACAATTTATAGTGTCTTCACAAGACTCTTATAGGACTGAGGATATTTCTTTTTGTTCAACAGAATGACAATCAGAATCAATTCATAGTGTCTATGACCGTCATTTTTCTATGTATGTATAATATTTTGTAATTTTAATATTTCTATATATGTATACTATTTTGTAATTTTTCTGTGATTGTATGATTTCTGTATCTATGTAATATTTCCTCTATTTATGTATTTTCTGATATTTTAATCTGTTACACTCTAATAAGCTTAGTTGGATGTATGTATGGGCCACCCTCCTAGACAATTTCTGTACTGTTAAATAAACTTATAATATTAATAATAAAAAAATCCTAGGGTTTAACAGTTTGCGTTAGAAAAAGCCTGAAATATCAACACTTTCCTTTTTTCCGACTTTTATCCTCTGTTAAGGTAAATCCTTACATTAGCATTAGTAGAGGCATTTGATGCAAGAAAGCAAGCTTATGCAGCATCAGCCAAAAAAAAAAAAAAAAAAAAAAAAAGTAACATAAATAAATCAAAATAACCACTTCCACTTCACCCCTCTGTTCGTTCGAAATACCTGTCCAGCTGAGCCTTAAACTTATTTAGGCTATCAACTTCCACGACAAGGGATGGAAGTCTGTTCCACCCACCAACCACCCGCTGGCTAAAGGCAAATTTCCGCACATCTATCCTACATCTGTCTTTCCTCAATTTGAATTTATGCCCTCTCAGGTGATTTTTCTGAGCTAGAGGAAGAATCCCATCAGCATTGAGCATGCTCAAACCATTCAAGGCTTTGTACACCTCTATCAGATCACCCCGCTGGTGCCTAGTTTCCAGACACTGTAATTTGCAAAACTTAAGCCTTTCTTCGTAAGAGAACCCCTTTGTCCCATTCACCAATCTAGTTGCCCTTCTCTGTACTCGTTCCAGCAGCTCTACATCCTTCCTGAAATGAGGCCTCCAGGCCTGTATACAGTACTCTAGGTGTGGCCTGACCATTGCCTTATACAAGGGAATAATCACCTCCTTATCCCTGCTAGAAAAATTCCTATATATCATTGACAATACACCATGAGCTACTCTTGCAGCTCGTCTGCACTGCTCAGAGAACTTCATATCTGCCTGCACCACCACCCCCAGGTCCCTTTTCATTCTCTACCACTGTCAGTGTAGTACCACAGAGTTGATACGTTGCTCTGGGGTTGCTGTTTCCCATATGTAGTACTTTACATTTGTCAATGTTAAACTTCATTTGCCACCTCGAAGCCCATCTGCTCAACCTTTCCAAATCCTGTTGCAGCAGCATAGTGTCAGTAGTGTCCTTGACAACCCTGCCAACCTTCGTATCGTCTGCAAACTTGGACATTAAGCCTGATATACCATCATCAATATCATTTATAAATACAGAAAACAATAAAGGCCCCAATACTGAACCCTGAGGGACTCCACTAATAACATTAGTCCACGATGAGCAGTGTCCATTGATTACCACTCTCTGTCTTCTCCCCCTCAACCACCCCTTTATCCATAGCAGCAACTTGCCTCCAATGCCACACTGCTCCAATTTGTGCAGCAGTCTTCCATGTGCAACAGTATCAAAAGCCTTTCTAAGATCCAAGTATATAATATCAAAGTTATTCCCTGCATCCAGTTCTTTTGTGACTGCATCATAGTATCCAATCAAATTGGTCAGGCAAGACTTCCCCTTAACAAAACCATGCTGTGTCCTAGCTATAACTGAAGTCTTGTCTAGATGATCCTGCAGTGCTTCTTTCACCAGTGCCTCCATTAATTTTCCGGGAACAGAAGTTAAACTCACAGGTCTATAATTACTTGTGTCAGCCTTTGATCCCCCTTTGTGAATTGGGGTCACATTTGCACATCTCCAGTCAATGGGTACCTCCCCTGAGTCCAAGGAAGCTCTCATAATTATGGCTAAGGGTTTGCTTACCTCCTTTGCTGCCTCCTTTAATATAACTGGATAGATCCCATCCACCCCAGGTGCCTTTCTTGTGTTTATCTTCAACAATTTCTCCTCCACTTTGCTCTCAGTTATTACAAGATTCTCTAGCTTACTGCTAGAGTTGAATACACCTCTGGCATTCCCCTCGCTGAATAACTCCTCATGTGTGAATGTCGATGCAAAATATTCATTTAGTTTGTTAGCTACCCGAGCAGGGTCATCAACAGTTGACCCATCGATCTCAAGTGGACCAATCTGATTCATCCCCTTCCTTCTAGAGTTTACATAAGTAAAGAACTCTTTGCTGTTTTTCTTCGCATCCCTTGCCAAGGATCTCTCGTAATCTGCCTTCGCCTGCCTAACCTCCTTTGTAACTTGGTTACAGATCAACTTGTATCTATCATAGGCGTCCGTGTCACGTGTTAATTTGTATGTATCCCATGCATTTTTCTTCTCTGCCATATGCCTCATTAGTTCATCTGACAACCATTTAGGCCTAAACCTTGAACAATATTTCTTAGTTGGTATGTAAAGCCTAGTAGCTTCCACGATAAGTGCTTTGAATGCTTCCCATTTTGAATTTGCTGTTGGCAATATCATCAGTTGATCCCACTGTATAGAATTTAAATACTGTCTCAGTCCATTGTAGTCGCCTTTACGAAAGCAATACCCCTTCCCTTTACCCCTAATGGTAGTTACCTCTTTGAGTAACTCCCACTTCAGCACACTGTGATCACTGCCACCAAGTGGTTCATTTATCTGCAGATTCTTAATGCATGAAGAATCACTACTGATAATCAAATCAAGAGTATTACTCCCTCTAGTTGCCTCCCGAACATGCTGATGTAGAAAACAATCATCCAATAAATCCACAAAAGCCTTGCTACTGTGTGAGTGACCAGCCCCCAAATTCCAGTCAATATCTGGGAAATTAAAATCCCCCATTATAAGACTCTCTGATTTACTGGCCCACTCTATTTCTCCGAACAGTTTCTTATTATACTCATCAGAGTCATTAGGCCTATAGCACACTCCTACTCTCAATTTTGATCTCCCAATGCTTATGTCACACCAAACTGACTCGACACTGCACTGTCCAGCGATGTCGACTGGCTTCACTTCCTTGGATTTTATGTGTTTTTTAACTAATAGCATAACCCCTCCTCCCTTCCTATCCTGTCTATCCTTTCTGTAGACATTGTACTCCCCAAATTCCAGTTCTGCATTTCTTATATCTGTGTGACACCACGTCTCTGAAATCCCCACAATATCTGCCTTTGATGTTTTGAGCAATACCTCAAATTCATCAAATTTATTTACTAAACTCCTAGCATTGGTGTACACACAAGTATACGTGCACCTGTTCTTTTTCTTAGCTACCCTAACACAACCCATGTGTTTACTTGTACCCCAATGATTCCCAGCAGTCTCTGAAATATCCTGCATCTTATTTTCCAGGCTGCGGCTCATTCCAATAGAAGCAGTGCAAGAATCACTTTCACCTCTGCCAGTGGCTACTGTTAATCTATTAGTCCTTGTATCCCCCCAATCTAGCAGTTTTCCGACCCACCTAACATTGCCTCGATAGCATCAGCAAACATTCTTGCACCCTTTCTATTTAAGTGTATCCCATCCCTGTAGAAGCAGTCTCTCCTGTTAACAAGTACAGACCAGGCTGAAAAAAATTCTACCCCTTGAGCCCTGCACAATCTTTCCAGGGCCGAATTGATTGACAGGGCTCTCATCATATACTCCCTCCTATCGTGTCTGGGCAGAATTGCAGACACTTTCAATTTCAACCCTAATTCACGGCTTTTTTTCATCAGTGACCTGTACTTGTCAAGTAATTCCGCCGGTCTCCTACTCTTAATGTCATTAGTGCCAACGTGTACAACTATATCACCTTTTGTGCCCTTAAAAGATGATATCCGCTCTACAACGTCATCAACCTTTGCCCCTGGCAGACATACCCTGGTCCTATTCCACCTATCCTTTTTACAAAGCATGTTTCCCTGACAATAGTCACCAACAACTACTAGTTCCTTTGGGACCAGCGCATTCTGCCTTGGGGGTTGCCGCTGTGTTCCGCGATGACCAAGTGCAAGCTCTGGCATTGGTGTGGGCAGCTGAGAGCTTGATGGGCCCCTCACTTGTAAGTTCATTTTGGCAAAAAGGATGATAAAGGTGATTTGTAAAATACAATTGAAAATAAGTAAATTATTTTATTTATTATTATTTTTTATTTTATTATTTTTTCTCTTCATTTATTTCATTCCGATTTTTAAGGTATTCGGTCATAAACGGATCTCACCCATTCCCGCAAAGTTTCTTGGGTAACACATTCAGTTATTCGGACAGTGCAGTACCTCAGTTATAATGGACAAGAATTCGTAAATACGATTATCAAAACAGCGTTGACCAACGCGAACCATTAATAAGTGTCCGAAACATCCACAAATTCAGTTAAATGTGTGGATGTTTTGGACTTTTTTTCAGTACAAATTGGTAAGACCAACTTGAACAGTAAATTATATAATAATGTATAATATACACGCAATTTACAGGCACAATTTTCCCCGGTGTATTCGCCTCAAAAAGAAAAATATCTTCTTTGAGGGCTTTTTGATGTATTGGTTTTTCGGTCATAACTTTATTCGTAGGGTTTTTCATGTATGTCTGCACAAGTCATGTGCAGATTTTCATGTTGAGTGGTTGCCCAACCCAGATTAACCTATGTGGAGGAGGCACTACTTTCATCCTCCAGTCAGTTCGGTCAGTTACCGTCCCATTAAATCTTGTATTTCTAAAGAAGCTTTTAAGAGTTCCTCTGTCTCCAAACGGATTCGAACTCGGATCTTTCCAAATGAACTGGCGAAACCTGCATTGTCACAGAGAACTGCAGTTAGAAACAGAAGATCTACATGAATGCAGCCTCGCCCATCGCACGCCTTATTGAGCGTACTCTATCGTCCCCATCCTTTTACTTGTCTTCCGCCCACTCTTCAGTCTCCCCCTCTCACTAAACCGACCGAGTACACACCTCTAACAATGCCGCTAAATTCTAATCAACGTCTAAATTCTACCGCTTTCTTGTAAATATCTTTCGGCCAAATTTTAGTGTTCACCCTCTTCCCCCACTCCCTTTTTAAGGCCTTGCCATTGAAATCCTTGGAAATTAGGTGGTGGAGCCTGCCAGAGTACTTAAATAATCTACTGGGTGCCTGACCTGCCTCCTCATGGCAAAGTGTGGGCAACGATAGGTTCCTCAACTGGAACCCATCTACACAACAAGCCACTCCCCCACACTTTAAATCTCTGGTCTCCGCAGAGTTTTGTGTCACTTACAAAGAATACCACGCGGAGATGGGGGGAACCCCTGGTGCCGCCAGACATAACATATACACTTGAGCAAAGAATAACAATCCATGATTTCAGGATTGGACTCGAATGAAAAGGCCTCCGTTGACAATTTTATGTAGATCTGTGAGTAAGAGTAGTGAGAACCTTAGCGAGATCCTCCCACACCGACATTTTTCTTTCTGTGCTTATATGGAAGTCGTACCCTGGTTGATTTTTCTTAGAGATTAGGAAGGATGATGATACAGTGATTGTTCAGTTCTCGAGTTAGGGCCTTCACTCGAACAGCAACGAGAAGGGCAGGATACAGAATTTTGGAATTGAGCAGTTTGTATAGAAAATATGATAATCATAAAACTTCTGAAGGGTTTTTTGAATGTAACGATTCTTTCCAGTCTTATTAGTATCATTAATTAGCTGTGTGGTTAGGAAGCCCTAGACGTTTGCTGCACCACAGAAAAAAAAAAAAAAAAAAAAAAAACGGACCCACCTTGCGTGCATTACTACGCACTTTTGAATTCCCCTAAGCTGTCAGTCCCAACTTAAACTATTCTGTCGTCATCAGGAGCTAACTTAATCGTCGTGAATTATGGATTGTTCGATTAGTGTGTTCTGCCTTATTCGCGAGGCCTAAAAATATCATGAAATTCGGGCTGGAAAAAAAAAATCTTAATTCGTTACATAGCACTTACTGGCACTTATTTTACGGGCGCAAATAGACAAAACTTTGTTTAGTTGAAAGGGGCCAGATGGATTAATCTCAAAATTGCATGAAATATTCATGCTGCGTGCTGGTCGAAGTGATAATGAACGGCTAATGGAATGAGCTTTCACATTCAAAATTTACGAGTTTTGCGTCATAACGTAGACGATAGTGATGGAATGATCTACATTTTGATTAAATTAGATTTTTTTTTTTCTCTAGTTTCCGAGATTCTTCTACCCTTATTATATTGCCAGTCCTTCTTTAGCGTCATCAGGGATTAGGATAAAAGCGGTGAAAGGGTCGCAGAATTCATCAGCGAAGTGTCAATTTTTTCAAAAATCAACCTCGTTCGAAAACAGCGTATTCTTAATTTTACTTCGTCCACGATTCCGTTCTTAGCCGAAATTGCCTACAACTGTTATTTCGATATTATAATTAGGTTGTATGAAATGTTCGTGTTCTCAGGAATGCGGTTTCGATTTCATATGCAGTTGCCTGCTTACTTCATTTTTAACTCCATTTCGCGAGTAGAATTTATAAATGCGTATTTGTTAAAACGAATTACGTTAAAATTATCGATATTAAATAATCGAGGCCTCCCTGAAGTCTTAAGGGGTTGTTTACAAAACAAATTAATTTCTAACGGCGGATAAAACAGAAACGATACAGCAATTCAACAGGCACCGTTAACTGCGCTGATAAAGTTCGTTACCTAGCAACTAGTAAAAGAGCGTTACCCGGATGATAATGGCTGGCACGGCTAATAACTGATTCGTCTCACTGCTCGCATCTACTCGCTCCCTTTCTCCGAGCTGTGCCGAATTCTGACCACGTTCAATTACTCTAATTGCACTCCCTCAACGGTATCGATACACCCAGTTTAGTGGAAGGCAGAGTCTTCTGGTAATCAGCCTGGCGAAACCAATTCTGCGGTGCATGAGGAAGTTTGCATTTCTGAAGATTAGAAATATAACACGCGTTATGGGACAGAAAGCTATAACATCACCTACTGTACATCACTGCTTGCCGTGTCTGCGACATCGGCGACAGCGATCATCATTAATACGGTCTGAGTCCTACAAGTGATATCGCAATGACGGCGACTATTTAAAGTTTCAACAACTGGCATTAGACTAAGGGCAGTTACTAAGATCAGTATTACCCTGTCCTTCCTGCAGTGGAAGGACAGAGATAAAGCGGTACACTTTTCTGTCTAAAAGAGAGCACCTATTAAAGATTAATATGCGGCGTAGTTAACCTTCCTTTGATAAAAACAATTTGTGCAAAGTTACAGAGAAACTCGATTTTTAAAATAGTTCCATATTTAACAGTTTATTGACATGTTCGATTTTTAAACAAGGACATATTACAGATTTGTTGCCGCATAAGTTGATAGAAATCCGAAAATAACCAAAAAGGACGACAGGAATGGAGATAAGTCTCCTCGTGGATAGCACAGTTATGGTCGCTACATGGCAGTGAGGCTGCACCAGTCGTGGTGTATTCATAAGATCATGTCCGGTAGTACTCACTGGGAGAGTGCCCCGTCCAAGTTGAATGTCTTTGTTTTTGGTTCTCTATCTTCAGTTAGTATATTTGTCAGTTTCGCTTAGGTCTCATATTTGTTGGTACATAGGCAGGGTTTCTTGGTGGACAGCTAGTAGCTTCCACATAATTATCATTCTGGGGTGTGTCTGAAATGATGTTTTGATTTCTTATCTGGCTGGTCGTCTTTCACTCCTGTAGTATTGCATTTAGCGTTCTCCTTCTCGAGAAGAGTTCTTGAGCGAAGTTGGATAAGGCTCTGTATTCCTCCTCTGAATCCAGTATGTGAAACTCTTGCCCTCTGGGGATGTATCTTATACACGTGATTAGAATGCACCTGAGATCCTCTTATTGCGGACAGTAGTACATGAAGTGTTCCCAGGTTTCGATCACTCCACATATACAGCATGGGTCCTCTATAGGGGCGAAATCCATTAACTTTGCGTTAAAGGGGCCGTGTCAGTTAGCAAGTATGTTGTTTGCAACCCCGGAAAGAACCAAGTAGGCGATTTGGATCGATTTTTTCAAGTTGCAGCAAGAACTTGTGGGTGGTTGTTTCTGCCCACCTGTCCTGCAGCAGGTGAGACTGAATCCGGATCTTTTCTGCCTTACGGTTGTTTGTTGGGTCTATTGTAAATTCCAGGAAAGTGGTGGTTATTCCGTTAGATAAGTAGTAGAAGAGTCCTGTTCTTGCAATTTCAAGATCAAGTGGAAGTGCTGCTGCTATCACCTGAAGTGCTGGGTTACTCACCGTTCTGCAGGCCCGGGTGGTAGTGAGCAGGATGGTGCGTTGAATTGCATCATCAACACACGCTGATGGAGCTATTCAACGCACGCCCCTGTATGCAATACTCAAGACGTGGCCTGACCATTGCTTTATACAATGGGATAATCACCTTGTCCCTGCTAGCAAAATTTACTGTATATCATTGACAGACCCTCATGATCCCTGGCAGCCTGTCTGCAGTGCTCAGGGAACTACAAATCTGACTGCATGATTACCCCCACTTTACTTTTTTTTCATTTTCCACCACCATGAGTGTAGTACTATAGAATTGGTACGCCAAAATGGGCTTACTGCTGTATACCTTGCATTTGTCATTGTTAAACTTCAACTGCCGTTTCTCTTCCCATCTGCCTAGTTTTTCTAGATCTTGTTGTAGTAGGCTACCCTGATTACTGTGATTGACTACACTGCCAACCTTTGTATCATCTACAAACCTAGACATTAATCTTCATATATCTTAATCAATATTATTAATAAATATAGAAAGCAACAATGGGCCCACCACTGCACCATTATTGGGAGACTCCACTAATAACATTAGACTACAAAGAGCAGGGTCCATTGATAAACACTCTGGCTTCTGTCACTGAACCATCCCTTTAATCATAGCAGTAACTTGCTCTTACTGTCACAGGGTGACAATTTATACTGCAGTATTTTAGGCGCAAGAGTATCAAAAGCTTTCCAGCTCTCGTTGGTAGAACAGTTGGTAGAGTCGCTGCCCTCTCAACACCAGGTGGAAAAGACCCGAGTTAGAGTCCCGTCGATGACGAGAGGAATTTTTTTGGGCTTTTTCGCAACGTGGCCGAGTTAGTCGGTCTTAGATGAGGGTAGCATGGTTTGTTCTCCCTGAAACTTCGAGGTTTCCTCCAGTAAACAGAAAATCGACCTCAGAATACACACAACTTACAGACACCCTACTACATTAAAACCCTACTACAATAACAACATCAAATGCTTTCCTGAAATCTAAGTATTTTATATCAAAATTATTTTGCTGCATCTGGTTCCTTTGTACTGTGTCTTTTATCCCGTTAGATTCATCAGACAAGTATGCGCTTTAACAAATCCATGCTTGTAATTCGTCATGTTACCTTTTTTAAATCCCCTTTGTAAATTGGGGATACAGTCCCGCATTTCCAATGCTGCTTTTCTTAATGTAATTGGATAGATTCTATCCACCCCAGGTGCCTTTTTTACGTTTAACTTTGACAATTTCTCTTCCATTTTCCTCTCAGTTATAACAAAATCATTTAGCTCCTTGTTAGACGTTGATACACTTCTGGCATCCACTTTCCTAAAGAATTCCTCATGTGTAGATGCAAAATGCCTATTCAGTTTATCATCAATCTGACCTGGATCATCAGCAGTTAAAATCATCGCTATCAAGTGGACCAATGTAATTTAATCCCTCCCTCCCTTCTACTGTTAACCCTCTACTGGAAAGAAGTCGTTGTTGCTTTTTTTTTTCATTCCTTGATAGAGACAACTTCTAGTAAACTTCCTTTGTTACTTTATTGCGGACTGGTTTATATACCATGAGATACTGTATCACCTGCTTAATTTATATGCATTTTTCTGCTCTTCTAAAAGTCTCATTAGTTCACGTGATATTCATTTACTCAGTCGGTATGAAAAGCCTAAGTAACTCCCACGATTAATTCTGTTCCCTGAATGCTTCTCATTTAGAATTTGCTGGTGGTCATAATATCACCATTTGGACCCACTGTATAAAATTTTAAAAACTGTGAGACCACTGTAAGGGGCTAAGGAAAAGCCCTTTCCTTAGCCCCTTACAGTAGTTACGTCTTTAAGTTAATCCCACTGAAGTACACTTTTATCACTGCTGCTCTGTCTTTTACCTGCAGTTTCTTAATGCATGAAGAATCATTGCTGATAATCAGCCGAAGAGTAGTGCTTCCTCTTGTTGCCTCTCCAACATACTGCTGTAGAAAACAGTTATGAAATAAACTACAAAACTCTTATAGGTGAGTGACTAGCCCACCAGTTCCAGTCATTATCTGGAAAGTGATATTAAAATACCTGATATTAAAATATTCTGTTGTTGTTTGTTGTTTAGTCGCTTTTTAATCAGTCATTAGGCCTCCCGGATAGCGATGGAGGCTAAGAAACCTTTCTGCTGTGTGATTCATTGGCTCCATCAATAAATATCATACAATGGTGTGGTATTTATTGCGTATTCATATATTGCTCAATATATAGATTGCTGTGGAATACTTAAATTTTTGAATGTATGCTGAAGGAGGAATTTCACTTAAAAAAAAAATTTTTCCTTCCCCTTCTGTTTTCCATGTGTTTTTTGTTTTTAAGGTAAAATAGCGACTTAACCGTGCCACTCTTACTATTGCATGTGGCGTCATCTAGGGTTGAATAAAATTATTTCTTAGGCTGCGAAGCACTATCTTTCTTTCGGTGCCAAGAACTTTACACATTGACTAGTATAAACGGCGCTTTAATTTTTCGTCCGCTGTCTTCTAATAGTCAACTACGCGTTTATCCGCGATAGCAACTCTCATCCCAATTCGCATTGCTCTAATTTTTACAAAAGTCGTTCGTGTGGGAAGCTGTGATAAAGCTTTAGTTGAACAATACTAAATTTTCCGTACTAATGACAAGACAAATTGAAGTTATCTTGCCATTATTTGTGCCAAAGTAACTAAAGTTATAAAGTGCCAATGTATTGTCTGTAAATTGAGTTTATAGGTTTGTCTGTTTTCTGGATGAAAATCCAGGTCTCCGGGAAAAAAACATAACCACCGCCACGATTTAAAAGGCCCATAAATTCCTCCTGTCTTAATGTTTTTTGATTTCGTCTCTGAATCTGTTTTCATAATGGCTTCGATGTGTCTTATGGATACATCGAAGCCATTATGAAAACAGATGGCTCCAGCTATTGAACAAATCTGCACATATAACTCAATAAGAACTAATTAAACTCCAACAAGAATGCAACCACCTGCTTTACTTGAGGAACACTATTAGCAATCGTTACGGAACAGTAATAAAACAACGAGGCAATTTATATTTTATAAATATCAGAGAGGGTCATTAGCGAGGCAATTATTGTTGCCATGTGTTTCTAATGTCGCGAATTCAGTAAAAAAGGAGTGCAGGGAAGAATAAATAAAAATACATTATAGGTAAAGGGTGGAGACATTTTAAAATACACACATGGATTTCTAGTAGTAGGTAAAAAACAAACATTTTTACTCGTGTATGTATTTATTTCGGAAAGTTCAGTGATGTTTTTCCTCTGCCTAAATTTTACCGAGTAAATGTGTAAATTCAGAGTATTGGTTGATTAAAAGAGACGAAAAATACAACACTCTGCTATTCATTTCATTTCATTTTACTTTACCTTTCTTACAAAAGTGCCCTGTCCCGAACTTCTGCTCATATGTACATTACATACTTACTTACTAATAAAAAAATTTTTTCATAACTTGACAAGCAGTTTAGGGCAGTAATAGACTGAAATGAATTAAACCAATACAAACTAACATCTTTAACCCAATAAAATTCTGATGTGTACAAATCTTTTTTCCATCTTCTCAGCCTTCAACCCACGTACGGTACTAAGTGATACTAAGTTCTAATACCTTTTGCATTTGGGGTATTCATAAAAATAAAACCTTATTACTTTAATACCAGAACACCTATTATTATTCTAATAATAACAGACACTAAATCCAGTTAGACAACCTCCCAAAACAACAATTCATAATTACATATAAATTGCGTAATTTTTCTAATAATAATCGCCTATCAGTACTACAACATCATTTTTAACTGTGCTCGTATTGACATTGCAGTTATTTAATGGCCACTAAGATCTGAATTCGAAACGCCGAAGAAAACTAATCATTTGTTAATGTGCGTCGGCCATCTTGCAAGTCATGTGATCTCTGGGGATTTCAACCGATCTCGGTTGCAGATGAACAACCTGTGCATTGTAAGATGTAAAATCTTACAAATATAATATTTTGTGGAGGAGTGAGATTTATTTAAAGTAAAACTTATAATATGGCAATATGGGGGAGGGAACCTTACAAGCCAAGGGATTAAATTAGGCAACGTCTATACAAGGGGAGCGGTAAGTGAAAAGCTATTTAGCAAGCTAGGTACACTCCGACTCTCAGCTCACACAGGCAAACCAGAACAATAGAAACCAGTAGCAACGGCTATTAGTAGAAGGTGTCAACTCTGGTAAACAATAGCGTGGTGGACCATGTGCTGTCCGGACATTTCTGTAATGTGACACCTGAACAAGAGACAAGGTAGCGAAAACGGAATATATGCTGGGAAGTAGATTTAAGTCTGTCTGGCTGTCAGTGATGGCAAGTTTTTAGATCGTGGGAAATTAGTCTGCTACAGTATAACTATAAGCGGCTGACTTCAAAAGGTACAGACAGCCTGAGAAAGTTTACAAACTTCTTAAAATAAGAAGTTAGATCGAGCAATAAGGAATCAGCTTGATAATATAAAACGGGCAAATAAGAACAGAGAGAAAGTTGATAAAATGAGTAAGATTGGTTAAACAGAAAACTTGGGTGGATTTGAAAATTGTAGGCGGTACAGAAAAGGAGATGAACAAAAAGTGAGTGAACGGGGAGAGAGGAAACACAGAGTTGAGAATTTGGGAGTGTTTTGCGAAGATGAGTTAGACACAGATCCCAGAGTTGAGTTATGTGGGTGTTTATGGAAATGAGTTAGGAGGAAGACGAAATTGAGATTCTTGTCGGTGCTTGAGAAAATGAGATAGTCAGAACCCAAAGTGGAGATTCTTGTGGGTGTTTATGAAAATGGGTTAGTGGGATTCTAAGTTGAGTTTTTTGTTGGTGCTAGGGAAAGTGAAATAGTCAGCAGTCGAGATTTTCGTCAAAAGATAAGTAAAATGAGTTAGTAACATGGACAGTTGAGGGTTCTGTTGTGGTAGGAAATATGTGTCAGTTAACAGTTGAGTGTTAAAACTTCCCAGGGCGCTACCCTACTCTTTTCCACCAAGACATGGGTCTTGGTGGAAAAGAGTAGGGTAGCGCCCTGGGAAGTTTTCTTCTTGAAAAAGTTCTTAATAGGCGGAGCGGAAAAACGAGGGTAGCACCCTACGAGTTTTTCCTTGTGATAAGTTTTAATGAGGTGGAGAGAAAGGGATCGAAATTCGCAGAATCAGTAGCTCGAGAGAAAGGAGCGAAAATGCGAAATTAGTAGCTCGTTGAGAAGGAAGGAAGTAGCGAATGGATGGTAGCCCGAATAAGGTGGAGAAAGAACACCAGTCCCAGTGCAGCAAAGAGTTCCTATAAATCATCTGTAGCAAATTCAGGTGTAGCTGATGAAAGAGATCCCCAGAAGGTACCCTGAGAGCCAGGAAAGCTTGGAACCTCCCCGGAAAGGAAAGAAAAAAGATAGAAGTAGGTAAGATATTATTAAGTACTGTAAGTTAACAAGGTCTGTTAGTGAAACAGTATAGTGATTAATTAATGAAAAACAGAGATAGCATTAGAAGTATCTTGATAGATAAATTATGTCTTAAGTAAATTATATATACTAACAGTTAATTAATTCAAAAAAGGTTATTGTAAAATGCAAGAGAAACGAAAGATAAGTAATAGATTAAATTGTTGTTCAGATGATTATAATATGTTAGAAGGATAATTGAACTATATAAAAAAAAACTGAATGTTTTAAGGACAGATAATTGAATCCTATGAGAAGTTTTGATTATGTTTTAAGGATAGGTAATTGAATATAGTGTTTGTATTAATGAAGAATTGTTGGTCCAACTGAAAGACTAATAACAAATAGAGACTTTAGGAAAGTTAAGATTGGTCTTCAGTGTATTGTAACAGAATGGCGAGAACACAGAGTATAATGATGAAAATAGCATATTGATTGTTAATATAAGAATAATATATGCAAGGTATCCTTGACTTAACCTTGTATGCATATTACATGTTTTTTTTTTTTTCTTTTTTTTTTCAATTATATATTATGTTGTGTAAATAAACTGTTGTTATATATTAATGCGTGCGTTGTTTGTCATTCTGGAATTCTCCTAGGAAGTAAAGTCAGATGCGTAAGTGGGGGAAATAAGATTAAAGTGGACAAACACATAATAGGGAACAAAATAAAAAAAAACAATAACTAAATATATAAACAAATCATCTTTGTTTTCCACCCCCCACAGCATCACAGCCTTCGCCGACTTGGAATCCCCTTAATTATTATTAATAATCTCTGGCCATGGGTAACACCAGCTTGATCGTTGGCTATGGTCAACAATTGTGATCTCGATTCGGTGTCGGAGGGGGCATTTAAATCTGATGGAATGTAAATTTTAATTAACTTACATTTTTCAGTTCCAAGCTACAAATCAAAATCAGCCTTGTCCACTACGATACAGTGGCCTGTACTTGAGTAGCTTAAAATTGCAAGATAGCGTAGGTATCTGCAAAAACTTTTGTTCTGTAGGCCTTTGTCAACACAAACTGCCTCAGGGTTGTTTAAGTCGTTGAGAAGTCCAATCGTGTTTGCTGGGAACATGACTGAGCGAGCTGTTTTGGTTGAGAGTAGGTCGGATCACAATGTTTGCCGATTACTTATTCTTCTGTTATTATTGGACAGGATGATGAGGCTATCGATGCTGGGAGCGTCCAGTTTACCGGAAATGAGCTTAGAGAGGGTAATTTTTTTTTTTTTTTGTTTTATGTAAACCCCAAACACGAGAGGTATGTTGCGAGTGGTGATGATTTGCTTCCAAGGGGTCATTCCGTGCAGCGAATGTAGTATACCCTAGAGATAGTAAGGGGATGTCCTGAAGTCCTATTAAGGGATCGAAGAAGCCAATACTCAATCCCCAAGAACTGCTGCAGGTAGGTTGGAGGGGCAAAGGACCCGGTTTCCGATGCATAGAACGCCACCGGTACTACACAAGATCGGATATACTTATTGTCAGCGCTTACTATTGCGGTAACACACCAGTTCCTGTCGAGCTTCTGAAACGACAGGTTCGAATCCCAGACCAAGCCTCCTTGTGAGAGGAGTTGACAAGTTTATTTTGATGTCCATTTATAGAGATGTGCATTGGGATTACGTATTCTTTTATTTCGTTTGCTCGCCAAAATTTCAAATTTTGCATCTTGAAAGAAAATAACCATCTCTGAACGAAGCAACAGCTTTAAGCATGGATTTGTTTTACCGTAGATAGGACCAGTTCCTGAACGACTGCGCAGTGGTATTCTGGGACGATACAGAACTCTGTAACATGGCCAGAAATGTTATTTGTTTTATGCTATGTTTGTCAGTCTGCGCGGTAGCAGGGTGGTATCGTCACAGTCCTCCCCCCCACCTGGTGGAAAAGGCCCAGGTTCGAATTCCGTCGGTGACGCGAGGAACTTGAATGGGCGTTTTTTCACTCCGTGGATGAGTTAGTCGGTCTGAGGCGTAGAGACCAGCAAAACAGGCAAATCGACCTGAGAACACACGCAATGTACAGACACAATACATATGTGGGTATATAAAGGAATTCTGGGTGACTCTAATAAAATATGAATTTTTTTTTTTTTTTAAGTTTGTCAGAAATGTCATGTTTGTGCAATGATTGTGTTGTTTAGTTGTTTCTGGCCACCTCCTTCTTGAGACGAGGAGGCCGTAACTGAGCTTATGACTAGTCCATAAGAACTGGTCCGATTCTGAATCTACAGGAAAGCAGAAGCTAGTCGCCTTTCGATGCGGTACAAGCAGAAAAAGATAAATATAAAATTATTATGCAAATAAAGGAAAAGTAATTTAAAGTACTCCAAGAATAATATTGTGAAAAATATATATAAAAAAATTAAATAAGAATAAAATTCATGAAGAAATAATAAAATAAAAAGGGCCCGAAACAAGGCCAGAGAGGTCCATAAAAACACTAAAATAACAGTGAAAGGAGAAAAAAAAATTAAGAATATAGTGGAAATGTAATTTCCGTTGCGCGAGATTTACGGAAATTCGCAAGACTTGTATAAGGTAACCAAAAGGCCACTCAGTGAAATGACATCCTACCATCTTTAAAAAGATGGTAGGATGTCATTTATATCTTATATATCTTAGTATACCTATCCTATACTAAGATATATAAGTACAAGAACAGCCTAATAATAAAGGTGTAGATCGAATCTTAGGCTTATTTAACCTGGGACTATGCTGTTTAGGCCCATAGTTTTCTGCCATGATTGTAGAATGAAAAAGAATGAACATTTTTGTTTTAGATTTTTAATAATCTTAGTTGCAACACGCAACTAAGGTAACTCTTCTTTTTACCTTTATTGTAAGTAGCACAGTGATTATAATCACAGTGATCCCGACACCAGGTGAAAAAGACCTGGGTTCTAATCCCATCAATGACGCGAGTAACTTTTATGGGCATTTTCACTCTGTGGTCGAATTATTTGGTCTCATGCGAGGAAAGCAATGTTTCCTTCAAGATATCGGGTTTCGTCCAGCAAATTAGAAAACCGACCAGACATTCCACCCAATTTACAGTCTTACTACACACGGTATAAAAAGTTATTCTCGGGTGGCCCTAATAAGAGGTGTTTTTTTTTTTGTCCCTCTCTTCTCATTTCACTAAAGCGGGTGGCATTCGTATATTGTGTTTCTTGCGTCTTCATTCTCCTGAGCAACGATAGCCACTGCAGCTCCAAAATGGATAAACGCTTCTGACAATGCCCTAGGTTGCTATTAATTTTTAGAGTTGCAGCTTTAGCATTTATTCAACCTTATCTCGCATTTTTTTGGTTTTCGAGTTAGTATTAGTCATATATTGCAAGAAAGCCAGACTTTTACTGCACCGGCCAAAAAAAAAAAAAAAAAAATTTAAGAATAAATTAAATAAACAAGAGGTAGATAATAAAAATAGACAAATTCAGCACTTCTCTTCTCACTTAAGTTACTAACCAGTTGACCTTTGAACCTCTTCAAACTATCAGCCTCAACTACCTGCGGAGGCAACTTATTCCAGTAATCAACTCGCTGGCTAAAAATTCGTACAGTGTAATCTAAACCTCTTCTTCTGTCATTGTAATTTATGGCCCGTAGTTCTGGAATCCATTATAACAGCGAAAATTTCGCTTTCATTCATTTTATTAACCCTCTTTCAGAGCCTTATAAACCTCAATCAGGATCCCTCTAAGGTGCCTGGTTGCCAAGCTCTGTTGTCCATATAATGTGTTTCCTCATAGTCATACTTTTGCCGATCTAGCCATGCGAGTTGCCTGTCTTTGGGTACTTAAAGAAACTTAATGTATTTTTTAAACGGCGTATTCATACTTGGATCCAGTGCTTTCTTGTACTCAGCATTAACCTCTTCTGTGCTACTATTACACATAAATTGCTATCTTTTCGTGCTCCGTTAGACTCTCTTGGCGAACATGGGTAAGGTTTATGAAAGGTTACTTGCTCCCAGAATTTCTGCGATGTTAGAGGATAAGCATCTGTGTTCTGCTGATCAGCATGGATTTAAGAAGGGCCACTCTACAGAGGACGCCATAACATCTCTTTTAAAGTACATTAAGGATTCTTCTGAGAAATATGTTCTTATGGTCTTTATAGACTTCGAAGGAGCATTTGATTCGGTATGGTGGGAAAGTGCCCTTCGATCTCTAGTGCTTGCAGAGTGTAATAGTTACATATTTAACACTATAAGGTCATACTTTCAGGACAGATTTATTACTGTGCGTGCACGTCATCTGTCATATAGTGCCAGTGTCTCGAGAGGCTGTCCTCAAGGTTCGGTTTTGGGACCTCTCTTTTGGAATGCAGTTTTAGATCAGTGGCTTGTTAAGGAGAGTACAGAGGTTGCTAAGATAGCTTATGCTGATGACCTTGTGATTGAAGTTTCTGGGCGCTCCAGACTTATATTGGAAAGAAAAATACAGTCAGTTTTAGATGATTTAATGGAGTGGGCCAATTTGAACAAATTGAAGATCTCTGCAAGTAAGACCTGTTTTATGGTTTTTAAGAAACAATTTGATTACGGCAGGCCTCCAAGAGTTCTTTTAGGTGGTGTTCAAATTCCTTATGTTGCTAAAACTAAGTATTTGGGATTCATAGATGACAAACTTTCCTTTTTCCACATGTTTCACACCTAAATGTAAAAGTAAGACACTTTACAGGCTCCATTGCTAGGATTTCTCGTAAGGAGTGGGGATTGAATAAGAGAGTGTTGTCATTGTATTATAAGACTATTTTTCTCCAGATAGTGGCATATGCGGCTGTTGTTTGGTTTTCTGTGGTAACTAAAACTAGGATTCGATCGAAACTTTTATCGCTTCAGCGCTCTATGTTATTAACTTTATTGAAAGTACCTAGAACAGCGTCTACAAACGCCCTACAGGTAATTGCTGGTACCATGCCATTGGATTTATTTATTGTCTACAGAGGGTTTTTGTACAAATTGAAAAAGGGTACATCAGTAACGTTTTTGGATATTACAATTGATTTGGAGAATAATATTAAAGAAGAAAAACAACGAATATGGAACAAATTAATGGATTTATGGCAGACCAGATGGGAAAGTGGTGATGTTGGAGCTGTGACGAGGAAATATATTCCCCAGGTGAACCATGCATTGGCAAAAACCGTGGCATCTTGGTTTACGCCTTCTATGTACACTTCTTATTTGTTAACAGGACACGACTCACTTAGGGCCAAATTATATGAGAGAGGGTTGGAGACAGATCCTTTCTGTACATGTGGCGAGCAGGAGACTTGGATGCATGTAATTTTTTTATGTCGGGAGTATAAAGACCAAAGGCGGATTTTGATGGCGCATATTCCTGACTTATCATTTGATACAGTGCATTTGCTTATTGCAAATCGTGACTGTTTTAATTTATTTCAGGAGTTTTCAGCTGCTGTTTTTTGCAAGAAGAACTGTTCTCAGAGCCTTTCTTCAGAGGCAAACCTAGTGTCTTAATTGTCTTCATGGAGTTTCACTATTGGTTTCTGCATCTGGCTGGCGGCTGGGGTGCTGGACCTGATTCATGGTGTTGGGTCTGGTGCTCTGGTTGGTTGTCTTTTGTGCTGCAATCATGAATACTCCATTCTGGATTCTGCCGTGCTGGATCAGATTCATTGCGTCGGGTCTGGTGGTCTAAAGCGTCTATTATCCATGGCGTGCAGTTGGAGATTGCTGGATAGTACCGTTATTGGTTTTGGAGGTTCCAGTGCATGTGAAACAGCAGCTGAGGAAATATTCAATTGAACTGTGATTTTTGAAGTTTATAGTTGTGCCATCCAGACTATTGAATATTATTGTTGTTTTATTATATATATATATATATATATATATATATATATATATATATATATATATATATATTTTTTTTTTTTTTTTTTTTCCTGCTGGCTCCCTGGTATGGCCAACCCGGGGCGCGGGATTGCTGGCACTCACTGGTATTGCACTACCTCCAGTGGGTGCGGGATTTCAAGTGCGAATAGCGCTACAGTAAAATCAGACTCAAGTAATTTAACATACTTTTTAAGGACTGCTTTGTAAAGACTATATATTCCCAAGTTCTCAAGGTAGATTTGGGCTTATGCCTGGGAGCTACCCTGAATAAGAACACACTTGCACACACACATGAGAGTTTAATGTTTGTCAGAGCATATAATTATATGTAAATATATCTTGTATATAAATCATGTATATACTTTTATGTACATAATGTTGAGACTATATTGTGTGTAATTAATAAATGAATGAAAAATGAAATGAATGCTCCGTTAGACTGGTCAGCTCCGTATTCGTTCAACTTCTTGTAACTCTTCGGTAGAGAAACCTTCACCTCTTGATTCGAGTAAAGGGGCCACATTACGGCGTCCAACATTACTCAATCTATCTCTTATTGCAATTACTATTGCTTTTTTTCTTTACTTATCATGGAGTGGCTGTTCCAATCCAAAGTAATTTTGATCCAACCAGGCCAATGTTTTCTCCAAGTTCCGTTCCAATTAACTTCTTTCCGTGCAGGTTTTTCCATTTATGAGAGTTTTGGACTCATTTTAAAAAGAGTATTACGCGAAATCAACAGAACGAAGTAAACGTAGAACGAATGAAAACAGAATATGCAGTACTTTCTACTCAATGACTCTTCGGTTTGGTGAGAAATGCCGCAAAGATTAATTTTTACTGTTTTTTAAATATTTTTTGAAATGCTTTAAGGTGCGATGTGACGAAATAAGGGATGACACAAATATCGGTGATAATATTCAAATTTCGCTGTAATAAAATTTCTCAAACAAAATAGTAATCCACATATAGTGCAAAGAAGCCACAGGCTTTTGCTGTACTGGCCAAAAAAAAAAAAGTAGAAAAGAAAATACAAATTATGTGCTTCACTCCTCACAGTCAAACTATGCAGTTCGCCTCTGAATTTATTCAACTACCTGCTAAGGCAACTTGTTCCAGCAATTAATGACTTGCTGACTAAAAGAATACTTCTTACAATCTAATCTAAATCTCAACCCCTGTAATTTGGATTCATGGCTCCTAGTTCTAGAAGTCTTCATAACAGTGAAAATTCCGCCCTCATTAATTTTGTTATTTATATAAACCTCAGTCAAGTCATTTCTGAGGTGACTGGTTGCCAAGCTCTGTTAGCCCACAATCTTTCCTCGTTCGGTCGTCTTTTGCCGATCTTACTATGCGAGTTGTCCGTCTTTGGACTCTTTCAAGAAGCTCAATGTCTTCTTTCGGATGTGGTCTCCATACTTGAATACAGTATTTCAAAAATGCCTTTTAAGCTAGGTAAATACCTGTACTTTTTGAATACAGGTATTCATAAAATATATAAATAGCTGTATTCATGTATTTTCCTTATCTTCTAATTCACAACAAAACAGATATATAATATTATAAGCAGATGACAAAAACAAATTCGTTTATTGAAGTAGATTACTCTAAAGAAACTTTTACAAGCTCTAATCAGAAATACAGTAATATCTAACGAAATTTGACCGAAGTTAACCAAGAGAAATTAGATTATGGGCTTTAGCAGATAGAACCATAAACACCGGTAATAGTCAGCATCCATCCATACCGTGTGGGACTAGAGGCTAAGTTAAAATCCCGTTGAAAGTTTATCGACTTGTTTTTCAATATGTGATTGACTTAATTGGTCTCGTGCAATGGTTGCTTGGTTTTAATCCAACAAACGAAACAAGCCACAGACTACAGTTTATAGAGACAATATATTGAGCCCTTACAGCCTTAGTTGATTTAGCATTTAACACCTCGCTCCCCACCATCTTGTTCATTTCACTTACGCCCACACCAACTATAATTCAGCATATGATTGTCACAGTTTGAGAACCAGTGGAATTCAGATGATGGAATCTTAACATGAGATAACGTAATTCAAGCGTCATGTGGAGGGAAAAAAAAAATTCTGTGCCAAATTCAGCAGCTAGATTGTGAAGCAACACGTTCTAAACGGAAATATAAATAAAATGTATATTACGATTATGATTTTCAGAGATGGGCTGTACGGTTCCGAGGTGTGCCCTTTGCCTACATTTAACAACAATTAAACCATTACACGCCGCAGAAAGTTGGCAATGCTTTAATCATATCACCCAACGTCGATATAATAAAATATCACAAAGGCATTGAATTTAACGAGATTTTTCAGCCATAATGCATGGAAGAAGACTGATTTTTTTCACAATCAAAATGATCGCCGAAAGAAGTTTGATGCCTTATATTTTGACTGGACTGGAGGATCCCCCAATCTGCTTTCTGCTCCAATTCGAAACTTCAACTTATTTGTAGGCTAAATGTATTGAACCGTTTCCTTCCCCTATCAAAAGCTCATTTAGCTCAATCCCTAGATGCTGACCTGTGTAAATTCATAGACGACAAAAAGGATAGACTTCACCTTCTATAATCTGTGGGTAACCTTCACAACTATCAACTGATTTGATGTACTGATTCGGCAAATGATGCCTGTTAGAATCTGTGGTAGGAAACTCCAGTTCATTTCATTGTGTCAGTTCTGGTTGGTTTGGACTTTCGTGTTTTTTTAAGATATTTTTTCGTGTTTTGCTTTAAGATAATTGAATTTATTATTATTTTTTTATTATATCTTTATGTTGTTATAGCAAACTCATATGTTACCAGTATAATTCTTCTGGGGAGATTCTACCGCTGCCGTTTTTATTTAACATTGTATATTTCGTGGTACTTGATGTACCTTACAATAAAGATCATTTTTATTTATGTTTAGAAAACTAACGAAAAAGAATTGTCTAATTCAGTATCATGCTTATTCATATATTCGCCATATAAGGCAAACCCCATTTTGCAATCATCTTTTTGTATAGCGTAGTTTTGTATTACTGTAAAATTTTACATTAAGAACTACTTTTTAAAAGTTTAACTGCGGCAATTTTATTGCGCTGTACAATACTCCCTTTTGTCGAAGGCTACGAAACCAAAATCTACAGGCATAGGCGATGAAGTGACTCTTAGTGTTACTTAAGCTATACGTGTCCATGAGATACATTGGAATCGTTCCATGAGTGTCACTTATTAATGCTGAAGTAATTACATTGTGCCAACATTTTATGTAAATCGCTTTAGCATTAGTAGAGGCATTTGATGCAAGAAAGCAAGCTTATGCAGCATCAGCCAAAAAAAAAAAAAAAAAAAAAACCCACTTCCACTTCACCCCTCTGTTCTTTCAAAATACCTGTCCAGCAGAGCCTTAAAACTTATTTAGGCTATCAACCTCCACTACAAGGGATGGAAGTCTGTTCCACCAACCAACCACCCGCTGGCTAAAGGCAAATTTCCGCACGTCTATCCTACATCTGTCTTTCCTCAATTTGAATTTATGCCCTCTCAGGTGATTCTTCTGAGCTAGAGGAAGAATCCCATCAGCACTGAGCATGCTCAAACCATTCAAGGCTTTATACACCTCTATCAGATCACCTCGCTGGTGCCTAGTCTCCAGACACTGTAATTTGCAAAACTTAAGCCTTTCTTCGTAAGAGCACCCCTTTGTTCCATTCACTAATCTTGTTGCCCTTCTCTGTACTCGTTCCAGCAGCTCTACATCCTTCTTGAAATGAGGCCTCCAGACCTGTATACTAAGGAAGTGATTATTCCCTTATACAAGGGAATAATCACTTCCTTATCCCTGCTGGAAAAATTCCTGTATATCATTGACAATACTCCATGAGCTACTCTTGCAGCCCGTCTGCACTGCTCAGAGAACTTCATATCTGCCTGCACAACCACCCCCAAGTCCCTTTCATTCCCTACCACTGTCAGTGTAGCTTATGGTATAAAAGTAGTTTATGGAGATAAAAATCTATTCAATAATTTTCTGTTTCGTAGATGTGTGAGTTATTGATTTCGAAGTTCTGTAGCGCTTGGCTGGCTATTTTTATTTGTTTTTCAACAGTTTCAGTCTGATTTTCATGTTGTTGAGGGACGAAAAACGCAATATAGCTCACGAGAACCTTTCTCACACTGAGATCCACTAATTATAGTATTGATTGAAGGAGCCTTTATAAATTTCCGAAGTCTCCAGAGGGATTTGAATCTAGACCTTTCTGAGTTGCAAACCCAAAATACAATCACGGAGGACATAGTTTGGAAAATCGAAAACTCATTCTCCTTAATATTCAACCACAACCCCATATTAGGATATGAAGTTTTGGTGAAAGCTGCTAACACTAGACCTGCAGTTTCTTTTGGAATTGTAGAAATAAACAATAACTATTTTGGTGTGATATTTGTTGGATAATATTAATTTCATAGGTAATTATATTAAAATACCCAATCATAATGTCCTCGTGACTTGAGGGCATTATTATCGGGCGCGTCTGGTCTTTCTGACCGTGTGGTTAGTCTTCGGTTCAAATCTTCTTTTGACAAGAAGAACGTTTTTGTATTTCTTCACACTGTAGTCGACCAATGAGCAATTAGATAAACACAATTTACATCCTGGTATATACTTTCGCTTCATTATTTCAGGTGGCTTGTTATTTTGAACAAATGAACTCTGTATTATATTAAAGGGGCGGTAATACTTTAATTTGCAGCTAATATTTAACTTTTTGTTCTAATATTTAACTTCTGTTGATAACTTGGAATTCTCTTTAAAATTCCTTAAATTCAAATTTTAATTAAGGAACTCACTCGCCTCCCTATTTCATCTTTTTTGAAATATTTACTTTTATATTTCACATGTACGTCACTAGAGTGGATTGTTGCGATAGATTATCCGCTTTACTGGCTTTTCAGATTCTCCCCGAGCTTTTACTGAGTTTCTAAATTGAAAAAAATCTCAGCCGAATAGAAAGGTATTTCCCAGGTCTGCGTCAGATGCTTCTTGTCGAATCGAAACCTCTCAGAAATAATTAAGTTTGCTACCTTGATACAGGGGCGGGAGTGCAGTAGCACACGCTCTTTGAATAGACCGGGGTTCAAGCCCCTAACTGCTGAATACGGTCGATCTGCCAACCTGCACTGGACCAGCGTGGCAGATTATGGTCCATTTCCCTCAGCATAAATTGTTGAGGAGGCTTCCATCCTGCAGTGGGTTGATAATGGCTGCACTTTACTTTTTTCTTTTTTTTTACCTTGATACAGAAACAAAAATGGAATGGGCACGGCGAGACAAGTGAAAAGTAACGTTTACAGTACCTTATCGTATTCGCCGCCGAATATAAATACCCAAATGATCAGTAGGAAAACGTGTACAATGTGAAATTTGTACTGATATTCTAGAAAAACTAAAATGTCGAACAAACAGTCTATTGTTTCCTTTTGATGAAATGGGCCTCCACGGAAATCAGCTTGACATAATGACGGATGTTTAAAAGGCATACGCATTCTTCCAACAAGAGTGTCATTAAGACACAAGAAGTTAACGCAAGCATTTGATATTTTTCAAGAAACAGCCACCGTGCAGGTTCGGTTAATTCGGAATATCCCGGAGCATTCTACAGTAAAGATGCCCTTTCGTGCTGCTCTTTGTCTTCAACAGTGTAACAGATGCCACAGTCATTAGAACAGCATAATTCCTCGCGAGCGTAACGTTTCCGTATAACGTCGATTATTAACAGACGCCTTCGCAATCCGGGCTTGTGAACTGCGAGAAAAGAAATGAGCTCTTCTGTGTAGACTAATATGAAATTCCATTATCATCCCGATGTGCCTGTCAAATCAAACTGCTTCTTAATCAGGATGCTCTGCAACTTTGAGTAACTTGGCCAAAATAGTTTGACTAAATTCTTTTGGATTTACTTCCGAGTAAGCATCTAGAATAAAACTGCGCACAGTTGTTCAACAATTTTTACGTTGGTATTATCTGTGGTGTGAGAAGATTAAGTCCGCTTTGGGAAATTGCATTTCGGTGGAACGAAGCATTGTTAAAATGATCAGTTTTCTTCTGTAGCATCGTAACGTGAATTTGCAGCTGTTATTATTAGTTCCTCCGAGAAGGACCAGTAAAATACGAGCTTAGTTGAAAAGACGTCATTGCTGATACATTGCGAAGCGGAAGACTAAATGCATAACTACGGGAATGAAAAAATGGTCTCGCGAAGTTGAGAATCCCCTACTTCGGAGTTCTTTTGGGTCTCAATGGGTATAGCCAAATTTTGAATTCATATCAGCATATTTTTTCACTCTAATTTCCTTTTACTGCATATATTGATATAATTCATTGATTAAAATGCAATTATTGAGTAATATATGAAAAGTGGATGGGACATTTCTTCATACTCGGCAGCCGGTGAATACGCTCTCTCTTCGAAAGACAACGGTGCAATCACTGGCGTAACTAGAAAAACTGGACCGCAATGCAAAGTTTATTGTGGGCCCCCCTGAAAATATGTTCTGGTAAAAATAAAAAATTAACAATGCAACGGTAGACAGTGTAACATGCCCCTGACCTGATGCTAAATCTTAACAACAAATGCCTCCAGGCCAGCAGTCTTTCCAACATCATAGAAGGTCGCCAATGTCAAACTTGTCCTAAAAAATCCTTCCAAGTCGCCTATCCTCCCAGACTCTTACAGGCCTATATAGCCTTGCTCTCGTGGTAAGCAAGCTCTTCGAGCGCCTATTACATACTCGTCTCAAACATTACTGCAGGACTAACAACACCCAACCAATTCGGCTTTCGACAGGGTCATTCTGCAACAGATGCCCATGAGCAACTCCTGGGGAACTGCAATAGAAAATACTTCTTGGTGATCTCTGTGGACTTCGCTGTGGCGTTCGATACACTTTGGTGGCCAAGTGTCCTGGCCAGACTTAGAGCGGCAAATCTTCTCAGAAACCTCTATCAGACCTTACAGAACTACCTATCCAACAGATTCATAGTAGTGAATGCGCCCTATCAGCCCCTCTCTAGAAGCATCCACTGGGGCTGCCCACAGGGTTCGGTCCTGGGACCATTCCTATGGAACGTCGTCTTGGACAGTTTCCACATCTCGGACCTTGGAGAAGTGGATTCTCAAGCATTTGCCCACTACTTCATTCTCTTCGTCTCGGCGAACTCAAGGGCAAAACTGGAAGAGTCTGCGAACCTGGCCTTGGAGCTACTGCAGAACTGAGCAAAACAGAATCGCCTGAGAATATCACCAGAAAAAACCAAATCGGCCTTGCTGAAAGGGAACCTGGACCTACGACGGCCTCCTCAAATTAAGATGAACCAGACAACAATAAAATTCTTCAAACAACTAAAGTATCTAGGAGTCATCTTAGACCACAACCTATTCTTCAAAGACCACCTACAATACATCCGAACCAAGATTAGGAAATACGCTGCCCTCGTTGCTAGGGTGACTCGAAGGGACTGGGTCCTTGGCCGGCGTACGCTACATATCTTCTACAAAGCCATATTCATACCTATCATCACATATACCTCTGGCGTATGGCATCACAATGCTACTACCGCAGTCAACCGATGTATCATCGACTCAACCCAAAGATCGATTCTACTATTTATTTCTGGCGCCTGCAGCACGGTGAGCACCCACGCGTTACAAGTCCTGACCGGAGTTCTCCCCCTTGACCTGGAGATTGTGGGAAAAGGATTACTTTACCACCTGGCAAAGGGAACCTCAAGGACTTGTCTCGGACATACAACTGACCCAGCAAATAACCGCACCGCTGAAAAGAAGAGGCTCTACGCTCACCTGCTGCAGGTGTGGCAAGAGAGATGGACAATCTCCCATACAGGGGAGATAACCAGAAAGTTTATACCTGACGTCGGCAGGGTCTACCCTAAGTTCCCAACGTGGTTCTCACCTCACCTGGACTCCATGCGGCATACCTTCTCACCGGACATTGCACCGTCAATGCCAAACTTTTCCTTTTGGGAATTGAAGAGGACCCTACCTGTGTTTGCGGCAGTCTGGAGAGCTGGCAACATCTAATGTATGATTGCCAGCTTTATGACGACCTCCGCAACATACTAATAACAAAGATCCTGTATTGTCCTAGAGTACGGGAGCACCACATACTGGATCCAAAACACGAGTACCTGGCTTTCTCCTGCTACGCCCAAGAGCTCTTCGCAAGAAGACGAGTGCTCGCTGCAATGGAGTACAACTGAACCCTACACATGACACCCAGGAATAACAACTGAACCTACTTAATAATAAATGACAAGAACTGACTTGATTACACTGGATGGGACCTGGTCCCATAAGTGATGTCCCAAATGGGAACACCAATACCACTAATGACCAACTGCAAGCTGCAGTTGGTCTTTATATATATATATATATATATATATATATATATATATATATATATATATATATTATTTTTTTTTTTTTTTTTGTGTCCTAGACACTGAAATCTCAGGAAATTAGATGGCAGGACCTGCCAGAGAAAATATCTAAATACTAGTGTACCTGGTCTGCCTCCTCGAGGCATAGTGTGGACAATGCTGGGTCCTAGCAGGGGTCTAGCGGCTAAAATGGCGAGAACAACAACGATACACAACACTACACTTAAATCTCTGGCCTTTACAGTGAACTGTTACACCCACAATGAAAACAACGCGGAGATGGGGGAAACCCTTGGTGCCATTAGACACGAACACACTATACAACGGTAGACGTTTATTTAAGATCTTTATCAATACTATATAAAACAAATAATATTAAATTCTGTAAATATGAAAAATAAATTCCCAAAATTAAACGAAGTAATATATTGACATACGTAATTTAGAATAGTTTTCGTCTAGATTTGGCAATCCAGTCTGAGACGAAACAGAAAGGAAGAAACCATCCTAGCCAGATTACTCATTGGTCATAGTTTCCTCACTCATAGCATCTACTAACAAACAGTAACCCTCCATGATGCAGTAATTGTTTATGCCCATTAACAGTAAAGCATATCATCATAGAATGCCCGCAATATCAAAAAGAACGGAAAACAGCTTTTTCCTCTAATTTTCCTAATTGCAACCAGTTAACACTAGTGTGTCCTAAGAGATCGAGAGAACATGGATGATATTTTTCTTTTCTCTAAAATTGATAAATAAATATCACCTTATCTGAACACCTGTAAGAAAAATATCAGACAGTAATTAGTGCATCATAGCCTAAGTTGCTGATGCACCAACAAATCTAACAACAACGTCTAAATTTGGCATTGGCAAAATCATTAATTGATTTAGAAACGTCCATTCTTTCAGCTTCTATGCTAAGCAGTGCTAGCGCTGATAGACGTTGTTGTCCCGTGGTGTTTCTCAAATAGTTAATTTTAACTTTGAGAAAGAGGTTTCCACGGTTGATAAAGCAACCGGAATTGTAAAAAAATAATATCAATAAGGACACACTTCCGAAAAACTAGCACTCACAGTAGTAGTATTTTACTGTGACTAATTCTGCATATTCGCGAATAGTTTTAATTTTAGCAATTTCACTTTTTAGTGACTTTATGCAAAGTAGTAATTGCATTTAAAATGATTCTGAAAAGTCACTTAAATTTATTTTACACCTTCTCTGCGTTTTTTTTATAACGGAATTTTCATCCATTTGGATTAATTGAGTTGGAGTAAGAAATGCAAACAAGTCAAAAATGTATTTAGCCTTTGAAACCTTTTTGCGCAGTTGGGTAGTCACTAAGTCACGATAAAAAAAATGTTAACTTTAAAGAGCAATTCTACATTTTAAATTTGGTAGTCCTCTGCCAGTTCATCAATGTTTCTTAATAAATCGCCTCCGTTCATTTGCAAATTGACAAGGTATAGCCGATTTCTGGGAAATAGATGATGCTTCTTTGATCTTTTCAAATTCATTTCTTAATTTTTTTTTTTCGCTTGTTTATACGATGTTTTCTATGCCCAATGCAGAATATTATCAATATTCTTTCTTTCTTTGCAAAATTGTTGACATTGACTTAATACTAGACAAGATTTTTTTTTTTTTTTTTTTCCTATTGTACGGTGGTTAACGCAAAATCAAAATTTTTTTTAATCCGGGCGGCTTCTGATTTTTCATCGTTTTTTTGACGATTGCCATAAGCAAATCGGGAAATCTCATTTTATAGCAATTTATAGTTGCACGCTGACTAGACCAACGAGTTGGATTTAATTTCTTTAATGTAATATCGTATTTTAATACAATATAGCACCAGGTACGTTTTTTTTTTTTTGACATATAAACTGTGGGGCAAAAGTCCCCTCCCCCCCCCCAGAAATACTCAGAAACATTATAGGTGCAATAGTAATACTATACTCAATAATAATGATCCCAATAAATGGACCCCTATCCTCAATAAGTGAGCCCCCATTTGGCTTTGGTCCCCGCAGTCACAAATCCTTAAATTGCTAATACCATTTCAACTCTACTCACTGTAGTTTTGCTTGTGCTGTGCAGCTAGCTAACAATAAGCATGCTTCGTGTGAAAAAAATTATTGTTCGTAGACATGGTAAATTTTATCACAAACATAACCAAAAAACATTTTTGCTCATTTAAATTTTTTTTTCTGTTTCGGGCGGGAGGACAGTGGGTCCCCTTTTCGGTAGTGGGCCCGAATGGCATAGTGGGCCCCAACCGGAGATCCCATCCCTTCTACAGGGATGGGATACACTTAAATAGAAAGGGTGCAAGAATATTTGCTGATGCTATCGAGGCAGTGTTAGGTGGGTCGGAAAACTGCTAGTTTGGGGGGATACAAAGACTAATAGTTTAACAGTAACCGCAGGCAGAGGTGAAGGTGATTCTTGCACAACTTCTATTAGAATAAGAAGCGACCTGGAGCGAGGGGTGTTGGGGGTTTCAGGGACGGATGGCAGTCATCATGGAATAGTTGGGTATATGGGATGTGTTAGGGTAACAAGGAATAGGCATAGGAGCATGTATGCTTGCATGTATACCAATGCTAGAAGTATAGTAAATAAATTTGATGAATTTGAAGTGTTGGTCAAGACATTAAAGGCGGATATTGTTGGGATAGCAGAGACGTGGTGTCACAAAGATATAAGGAATGCAGAACTGGAATTTGGGGAGTACAATGTGTACAGAAAGGATAGACAGGACAGAAAGGGAGGGGGTGTTATGCTGTTAATTAAGAAAAACATAAAATCAAAGGAAGTGCACCCAGTTAATATAGATGAACAGTGCTCTGTTGAGTCAGTTTGGTGTGAGATAAGCACTGCGAAAGGAAAAATAAGAGTAGGAGTGTGTTATAGGCCTAATGACTTGAATGAGTACAATGAACAATTGTACAGAGAAATAGAGTGGCCAGTAAATCAGAATGTCTTATTATGGGGGATTTTAGGGATTTTAACTTCCCAGATATTGACTGGAACTTGTGGGTTGGTCACTCACACACTAGTCAGACTTTTGTGGAGTTATTGGATGATTGTTTTCTGCAGCAGCATGTTCGAGAGGCAACCAGAGAAAGTAACACTGTTGATCTGGTTATCAGCAGTGATCATTCGTGTATTAAGAATTTGCAGATAAAGGAACCACTAGGTGGCAGTGATCACAGTGTGCTGAAGTGGGATTTACTCAAAGAGGTAACTACCGTCAGGGGTAAAGGAAAGGGTTTTTGCTTCCGTAAAGGGGAGTACAGTGGTCTCAGACAGTTTTTAAATTCTGTACAGTGGGATCAACTGATGATATTACCAACAATAAATTCTAAGTGGGAAGCATTCAAGGAATTAATCGTGGAAGCTACTAGACTTTATATACCGATTAAGAAATATCGTTCAAGGTTTAGGCCTAAATGGTTATCAAATGAACTAATGAGACTCGTGACAGAGAAGAAAAATGCATGGGATGCATATAAATTATCAGGTGACGCAGAAGCCTGTGGCAGATATAAGCTAGTCTGTAATCAGGTCACAAAGGAGGTTCGGCAGGCGAAGGCGGATTACGAGAAATCTTTGGCAAAAGATGCTAAGAAAAACAGCAAGGATTTCTTTACTTATATAAACTCTAAAAGGAAGGGGATGAATATGATTGGTCCACTTGACATCGATGGTTCGACTGTTGATGATCCTGCTCAGATAGCAAACAAACTGAATGAGTATTTTGCATCTACATTCACACGTGAGGAATTATTACAATTTGAAAATGGAAGAAGGTTATCAAATTGTAGCAGTGTGCTTAATGATTTTGTAATAACTGAGAGCAAAGTGGAGGAGAAATTGTTGAAGTTTAAACATAAAGGCACCTGGGGTGGATGGGATCTATCCAATTATTTTAAAGGAAGCGGCAAAGCAACTAAGCAAACCCTTAGCCATAATTATGAGAGCATCCTTGGACTCAGGGGAGGTTCCCACGGACTGGAGATGTGCAAATGTGTCCCCAATTCACAAAGGTGGATCGAAGAGTGACACGAGTAATTACAGACCAGTTAGTTTAACTTCTGTTCCGGGTAAAATAATGGAGTCGCTGGTTAAAGATGCATTGCAGGATCATCTAGACAAGACTGCAGCAATAATTCAAACACAGCATGGGTTTGTTAAGGGAAAGTCTTGTCTGACAAATTTGATTGGTTATTATGATGTTGTCACAAAGGAACTGGATGCAAAAAATAATTTTGATATCATATACTTGGATTTCAGGAAAGCTTTTGACACTGTTGCGCATGGACGACTACTGTACAAATTGGAGCAGAATGGTATTAAGGGTAAGTTGCTACAATGGATAAAAGGATGGTTAAGTGGGAGAAGACAGAGGGTGGTAATCAATGGGTGCTGCTCTTCGTGGACTGATGTTATTAGTGGAGTCCCACAGGGTTCGGTGTTGGGTCCACTGTTGTTTTGTGTATTTATCAATGATATTGATGAAGGTATATCAGGCTTAATGTCGAAGTTTGCAGATGACACAAAGGTTGGCAGGGTTGTTAATGACAGTAATGGCAGTGTGCTACTGCAACAGGATCTAGATAATTTGGGCAGATGGGCTAAGAAGTGGCAACTGAAGTTCAACCTTGACAAATGCGAAGTACTGCATATGGGTAGAAGTAACCCCAGAGAAACGTACCAACTGTGTGGTACTACACTTAAGGTGGTAGAAAATGAAAAAGACCTGGGAGTAATTGTGCAGTCAGATATGAAGTTTTCTGAGCAGTGCAGACAGGCTGCTAGGGCGGGTCATGGGGTTTTGTCAATGATATATAGGAATTTTGCTAGCAGGGAAAAGGAGGTGATTGTCCCTCTGTATAAGGCAATGGTCAGGCCACGCCTTGAGTACTGCGTACAGGTCTGGAGGCCTCATTTTAGGAAGGATGTAGATTTGCTTGAGCGTGTACAGAGAAGAGCAACAAGATTGGTGAGGGGAATGAAAGGATTCTCTTACCAAGAGAGGCTTAAGTTCTGCAAATTGCAGTGGCTGGAGACTAGGCACCTGCGCGGTGATCTGATTGAGGTCTATAAGGCCTTGAATGGGTTGAGCACGCTGAATTCTGATGGGATCCTTCCACTTGTTCAGATTACCAACCTACGGAAACATAAGTTCAAATTAAGAAAGGACAGATGTAGAATAGATGTGCGGAAATTTGCCTTTAGCCAGCGGGTGGTTAATTGCTGGAACAAACTTCCATCTGTCGTTGTAGAAGTTGATAGGTTAAATAAATTTAAGGAGGAACTGGACAGGCATTTGGAGGGAATGGTGTGTGTTTTTTTTTTTTTTTTTTGGCTGATGCTGCATAAGCTCCTACACTTGCTTTCTTGCATCATGTGCCGCCGCCGCCGCCACCACCACCACTACTACTACTACTACTACCACCGCATTGGCATAGTTATGCCACTGGGTGCAATCGATTTCACATGCCCTTAGTCTAGCCGCCATCTTGTCTATATATATATATATTTTTTTATATATAGGTTTCATGCCCGAAACAAAGGAATGTTGCATTTACCATCAACTTAAAAATAAGGAAGAAGAAAGGGGTAGGATGCCGATTAACCACAATTTCTGGTAGGGTGTTTTAATTTTTTTTTTTTAGTATTAACATAGTATGTCTGCGGTGTCAAAAGTTTGGAAACCACCGCAATAATCAATAATTTACCTTCGGGGGGAACGTTTTGCTGTCTCGCTCCGAGGTCCACTTATTTCTTAATACGCTATTGTAAAAGACCTTTATTTTTTGATACCATAGAAGCGGTTACGAATAAATATTGATATTATGGTCCCTCAAGCGTACACCTCATAATCGTAAGTCTATTATTTCTATAGAAGCGTGTATTCCCAGCCAATACGTTTAGGGATTGGTACTAATGCTTCTGTTGGTAGTTGTTTTGGCGTTTAACACACACCCCCAAGCTTCTACTGGACAATAGGGTACGTTCATTGCCTTGTATATGTGGGAAGTGATGCCCAGCAGCAGAAAAATGGTATTAACCGTGAAGTTTGTGCAACTTGGTGTTATTCCGTTTCTTACATAGGGTTTTTTCTGTCTCAGTTGAAATTCTTATTTTGGGAAAGGTGTACATTGACAACAGTATATAATGCCATAGCTGTACGAAATCGCAAATTGTTACCGTGAAGGTATAAAAACTCTGGAAGATTTGACTTCGCCCAGCTTAAGCGCGGGCGCGTACACACACACACACACACACACAGAAGAAAACATTGCCTTGGCAGAAAACATCATTAGAGCATGTCAGCGTACGACATTTGATTACGTGGCTATGGCTATGGTTCAGTCATGGGTCTACCTCCATTATCATCCTTTATTTTCGTGTTTTAGGAAAAAAAATTATGTAAAAGTGGATTTACACTGGGAAGATGAAGTGAAGGAAGATGCCAAACAGTGCTGCCAACAACAACTAAAACACTTATAAGCAGGATAAAAAGTAGTGTCTAAACTGTGGTGAAGATTTTTCTAGAAAAGTACCGATTATTGGTAAAAATTAATTCTTGCTTTCATTTTAGTTACTCTCGTAGTATTTGGAATAGCCTACACATGTACATGAATTATAATTTTTCAGATTTGGCCATGTATAGCAGAAATCTATCGAAGAGTTCTGTTAAATTTCGATATTCATTGAAACCTGTTGGACGACCTCATGTGGAGTCCTGCATCGGGTTGGGTACCTATGGAAACCCACGTATTTCTAGTTTGCGGTTTCAGTTTTTGAATGTAAGTAAAAATTAAATATTTTAAGTGGAAAAACTAACTATATATATATGTGTGTGTGTGTGTGTGTGTGTATATATATATATATATATATGTGTATATAGGGTTTTTTTTTTTTTTATTTAGTTTATATATATGTGTGTGCGTGTGTCTGTATATACATATTTTTATATATACACACACACGCATTCCCCACAGGTCTAAATCTAAAAACATCAAAATTACTGCCCGACCTATTTGGCCCTAGAACAAGTTATCAGCGGACAACCCTACGCTCTGTTAAAATTACAACCGTTGCTCAAGAAACAGCGATCATCTCATTCTCAAATCTGGTCCTAGCCACTGAAATCCCAGGAAAGTAGGTGGCAGGACCCGCCAGAGTACTCTAGCTACAGTTGTACACCCGGTCAGCCTCCCCTTGGCATGGTGTGGTAACGTCGGGTCCCACTAGGGGCTCGGCGGCTAATAGACCGGAGGAACAAAGGGCACAACACAATATACAGCACATTACCCCCACACACTTCAAATCTCTGGCCCCGATACAATGTACACCCGCGGAGATGGGAGAAATCCCAGGAGCCGTTAGACACTAACATACCTTGTATATACAGGGTGTCTCAAAAGTGGTCAATAATTTAAAGGTGAATTATTGCAAATATGCAATAATTCACCTTTTACAATATGCAAATATGCAAAAAAATAAACTTAACTTACAACTAAACTTACAATTAACTTATAACTAAACTTACAATTAAAAAATAAACTTACAATATGCAAAAAAAGCCTAGTAAACATGGGTCCTTAAGTGAATAGTTTTCGAGATATTGCAGATTTCTGGTTGGGATCCACCACTGACAAAGTGAACTGTAGAGTTGGAATCCACCACTGACTTGTTTGTTTAGGTTAGATTATGCTCATTCTCTCCTTTTCCCCTTTCTCATTGCTCTGAGACGTAGCAGGCATACTAGTACTTGTCAAAGGATAGTCAACATGGAAAGAGGTTACAGCAACGAAGAGTATGCGGACATGCACTTCATCTATGGTAAAGCCAACAGCACTGCCCTCGAGGCTGCACGTTTTGTACCAAGAAGCATTTCCCCGCAAAAGGCAGCCCAACAGGCGCACATTCATCAGGGCACATTAGCGCCTTAGAGAACATGGGCGCTTCGCACATGGAGTACGAGCAGGTAGGCCCAGAATTATAACACCTGATGTTGAGGAAAGGGTGTAAAAAAGAGCATCATGTAACATCTGTAAAATCCTGTGGTGTCGAAACCAAAATTTTAAAATGTATTATCTCATGTTTAATGAAACCACCCTTAGCAAAGGATTCACAGTTTTTGCTAAACTAGTGCCCCCATAGTCAGTGGCGGATCTTAACAGAAAAAATGTGCATTATCTCGAACACGGTTCATTTGCGGCCCGATGTTCACTGGAACTCTTTTGCTTATTTTAGTTTGTACTTTTCACCTTTAAATTATTGACCATCGTTTTTGAAACACCCTGTATATATTTTTTGTTTTTTTGCGTATTATATACAATGAGAAAAAAAAATCAGTACTGTTGATCCAGTGATTTATTGTATTAATATTGATATATTTAAAAATTAAGACAAATTTCTTATGTCTTTTTTCTTTGCGGGTCGGGTGGGGGTCTAACACAATTGACCCTCGCATGACTGACTGCATATCTACGTTCTGTGATCTTCATAGAAAAACCTGTGCCCACCGTCCGCTTGAAGTAAAACAGCACTTCTTACCATTTGCTATTTTCCTTTTGTTCCTTCAAGCATTTGACGCCCTTTAGATCATGGTGGTCAGGATAGATGGTACCTGGAGTCGACCATGCCGATGACGATTTAATTTTTTTAATCTAAAAGGTTTTATATATAAAAGTTTAAGTAATGTGATTGTATTCTCTTTTCCTGACAATAATAATAAGGCTCTTTATTTGCATTTGAGAAAATAAATACCCGTCCCGGTGTAGATGCCAAGAGTTTAATATTGAAATGGAAAAGAAAGTAACAATAAAAAGTGAACACAGATATAAAACTTAATATAAGAAGTGACTATAATTTTCATAGGAAAATCGTAACTTAAATCACTTAGGAACATACATTGCATAATAATTTTAATCACGAAGATGATAAGGAACCTCACATGTCTGGTTTCGTTATATATATTAGTCAATTTTATTTTATGGTATCTATCTGTAGGGAATTAGGTGTATAAGGACCAAACTAACAAGTTAGTAAAAGTAAACTAGCTTTAGCCTGGAAGGCCCATATAAAATTATAATAATGAAAAAAATTAAAATAACCATAAAAAATAATAAACAATGAAAATAACCTTCTTCCACTTGGTCATCGGTTTGCGACTTCTTCGGGGGCTTTGAGCAGACAGATAGCCAGACTAAAAGAATGTCTCATACCTGTCCGTTTCTGTTGGTCCCATTCCAGTTTTGTCTGATTTTAATTTTTAGGTGATTGTATAGAAATTAAATGAAGTGCTAATAAATGAGAAAAGATGTGTTAAATTTTGTAAAAATAGTGTCAGAATCAGCAACCTAGGATAGGCGACACAAAGCCCAACGGGTATGTATCAGATTAAATGAGAATAGGTTCTTACTTCCTTTTTGTACTGTGGTGGTCAGACTGAAAAAGTGAAATTCCCGCCTTCTGATGGTTTTATGTGTGCTGATTAAATATAGTGCGCAGCCGCGCTTTTCATTGACTATGGCGTGATGGTGAAATTGCTGTAGGCAATATGTCCTAGGTCAATGCAAATGTTCTGATAGCCTTGAGAGGGTTTTTGGATGTTTATTTGAGTTAATGATGGGGGGTTGCCTCTGATGGCAGAAGGAACCTATATGAATGAAATGATGTGTTCATGCAAGTACAAGGAGTGTTAGTATGATTAAACACAAGTGTGTTAATGAAAAAATACAGGAAATGCTATCCCCTGGACCAGGGCCGGTATAGCTTTTCTAAGGCACAACGACCCGTGTATGTCAGAGGGATAACTATATACATATTTACAGTCTCCTTCAATGTGAATTTTGACCTGTGTGTCTAAGTCTTATACTGTGTTTGTAATTATCTGAAGGGATATGAACGTTTTTATGTGTTTAAAATAATACCTTAGGCGGGATTATTCTGTTGTTGGGAGTTTGATGCAAGTTGATAAATTGCCAATTATTAGATTGTCTGTTTGAGAGAGAGAGAGAGAGAGAGAGAGAGAGAGAGAGAGAGAGAGAGAGAGAGAGAGAGAGAGAGGTGACGTCAAAGGTGTGGCCGAATCCCTGTGACAACTGTCAGCAAGGATTCTTCTTCTGTGCGCTCTGTCCTTGATGAAAGGTCGGAATCTGAGTTTCGCATTACCTGTAGCATCTGGGCAAGGAACAATCTTATCAGATTTCAAGTTGGCGTTTGGTGTACTATGAAGTGGGTGTAGCATGGAGTGCATGACGACGACGGAGTTCCTAGAGGTTCAGAGGCGTGATTTCGCCGATTGTGAACGAGTACCCAGAATCATCTGTCCAGGTGACTGATGCTTCTGGGTAGCCAAGTGGCCAGAACAGAAAAACAGAACACACAAACCTCCGTCACAAACATATCGGGCCCATTTGTAGTTATACTGTTCTTCACAGAAATACGAAGAGGCGGAGATGAACTGACGTTCAAGGAGCCACCCTTTACAAAAACACATGTCCACATAACTGTGTCAACTATCCTTGATGAGTCGATTCTGGCTTGTGTTTTATTATAGCCCATAAATACTCACTAGTTTGGAGATGTGAACATTTTTGGGGCAACCGATACATCTAGGATAATGCGCAGCAATATTCAGTAATATTGCGTATCGCTGCACGAAAATATGTGAAGTAATATGCACATGATGAAGTTTGGTTGCATATGCTTATTTGTTTACTTACTTGCTGTTCATTTAAATTAGCACCAAAAATTGTTTTTGATGAATTCTAATAGACTGAAAGCTAAATGATCAGAAAAAATGTTATACAGGGTGTATCGTAAATAGTGGTCCAGAGTAAAGGAGTCGGTACACTGTGTTCTTAGGTATCACGTACAGGAATTTCAGTTACTTTTAGTCAAGATTCGCAAAGATTAAATTTTTTGCGAAACGACCTCCCTGAGTTATTGAGAGATGTCGACCAAGAAATAAGAGACACAATGTGGCTGCAGAATGATGGCTGTCCCGCTCACTTCGCTGTTATTGTACGAGAACATTTAAATCAAACTTTTCCACAAAGATGGATTGGGCGGTTAGGCCCAATTTTATGGCCACCACGTTCACCTGATCTCAACCCCCTAGATTTTTTCTACTGGGGGTGTCTGAAAGAAAACCTCTACAAAGAGGAAATCACTTCTGTCGAACAATTTCGTCAAAGGATTCAAACAGCGGCTGAAGAAATTAATGCAAACGGATTTGCTCGCAGACTCAAACGATCTTTTATTCGGCGATGCAGAGCATGCATCACCGCTAATGGTGGCCATTTTGAGCATTTCGTTTAGTTGAAATAAATAGTTAATTTGAAAATGTTTTATTTCAAAAAACCCAATCAAAGAACTTAAAATAAAAAAGTTTGAATCCAAAATATCTTAGGCAATTAAGCTGCTTTTTGTTTTAAATGCCAATAACTTTTTTTTCTGAACTGTTAGCAATTAATGTTGTACCATTTTAGAATCTTGATTTAATAATGATTTTTTTAAATTAATGGGCACTGACAGTGTAGTACTTTTTTTTTTTTTTTTTTTTTTTTTTTTTAGACAATATGCACCTAAAGTCACATGACTTTTTGGAGATGAGTATCGAAATAGGAAAAAAATTAATTTCTTTAAAAACCTTTGACTTTAAATTAGTCGAATGTATTTGTTTACGATAGTGCACCTATTCAGGAGTAATAATAAAAAAACAGAATTAAAAAATATTGATATTTGTTGAAATTATAGGCAAATTAGTGATGCAAGACACAGAAATTTAAAAAAAAAAATGAAATTTATTTTTTTCCGAGAATCTTGACTAAAAGTAACTGAAATTCCTGTACGTGATACCTAAGAACACAGTGTACCGACTCCTTTACTCTGGACCACTATTTACGATACACCTGTATAATAATGATAACCAACTACATATAATATAATAACCAACTACACCAAAATTTATATTACAAATAACCTTTTCCTCCTGTCTTAACATTTGATCTTATAACGGATCAGTTTAGTTTATTAAGCTCATGAAGTCTGACATACATCTTGCATTTTAAGCACTTGTTTTCAACATTTAGATATGTAATACCATATTTCATCTCTCCTATTTTCAATATATCACAATGTTCTCCAAGTTCTCCCTGATTGAGAGACTGTCTGCCCTATGATTGAGATGGTAATTTCATCCAAGCGGCATGTTATAAATAAATGGCGATAATAGTCAATAGGGAATTTATTTTATTTGGAATATTGAAATATCTAGGACACTGGTTACGAAGGTGCTGCGCACGAACACTCAATGATATAAAAATGTTTTTGTAATAAAAACGGTTTGTAATCCTAGTATAGTAAAAATACACTTTTAGGCGTTGAATTATTGATGTTATTTACTACAACTTAGAATTGACTTTCCAAAAGTTACCCAAGAAGATTACGGCGCCTAATTTAATCTTCTTTCAGTCTATTTATAATTAGTAGGACTTAAATTATGCATAATTTGAAGGAATATGCTACTTGAAAAATATGCTGCCGTGGCTATTTGTCGTGAACAGTTGTTAACATCGGCTCATGGATTGAAATAGAAACGTTACGAGTTGTTTTCTTTAAAAGGCTTTGCTGAATATGATAAATTCAGGCTGTTGAGACATTAATATTTCGGAATCTAATTAAGACTTTACTCAAGAGTAGTGGTGTAGACACTGTATCTTTGGCGTCGTGTAGGAGTCTGGATGCAATCTAGAAAATGCGCAGTATACTACAACTCGGAAAGGAAGGGTGGATCACATTTTCCCATAACAAGCTTCCACTAGTCTGTAGCTGCTCCCATTACTGGCTAGCTTGCTACTAGCACTCCCCATAAACAGTAGGAAATGTTTTAGGTGACTGCTTTAAATTACCCATCTCCTGGAAGGTAGACAGTTATGGCCTTCTCTTTGGATATGATAACAATGCACGCTCGACCTACACATCAGAAATCATTCGCCGCTTTGACATTCGTGGAAGTTGCGCAATGCAATTCGCTGGGATTCATTTCTCTCGCATGGCCTCTTGAACTTTCTCAGACGGCTTTACAAATATATGCTTCTCATAAGTTATATTGTCTTCGCGGAAAAGAGAAGTTTCGCAGTCTGATCTTTCTTCTCCGGAATGAATTTATAGTAATTTGCCGTGGATGTAAACGTTCATTACTTGTCTTCTCGATGAAAGAGATAAATGCTTACTTCCCCTGTTGTTAGTAGAAACATGTCTGTCTTGGCATTTCACGCAGTTAATATGCATTTGCAGACATTACTTTAAACACTGTCATCTGTTGATAGTGTGATAGAGAGCTCTCACGGGATATGAAAATACTTGAAGTATTTCAGCGAACGAGTCCTACCGAGTTTCGTCTTCATCTGCCGCGCATATTCTAATCATCTATTTGCAGCGCAGGCATCAGTTATCCTTATGAAAGGTAATCTGTCTTTAGCCCAATGGGTTTTAAAATTGGATTCGTTGATTATTAAATTTGACTTCTAATAATCACCCAGAAGTACTTATGCGATAAATATTCTTTTTCATGCAGTATTTATGTCATTTCTCTTTGTAAATTTCAACGAATTCATTGAAGAATTCATATGCATAAATATTAAAAAAACCTACAAAGTATTTTAATTAAGGTTTTTTAAATTAAGCATTGAAAACGAAGCAAAAACACTGAAATGATTTACCATTAAACAACTATACCTTTTTTTTTTTTTTTTTTCAAAATATCCTCCAAGATTTTATCGCTGCCTTTCATAGACGTGGCATTCTGGCAACTAATTTTATAATAGTGTCTTGACTAATATTATCCCAAGCGACCTGCAAGGTGTCCCTTTTTTAATATATATTACAAATAAAAGTAAAATTAAATAGAAGAGAATATAGATGGAAAAGTTATTATTCACAAAATGCCAGGCCTAGATGAAGAAAATAAGAGAATGTTAAGAACCTAAAAAAAAGTAGAATTAATGCTGAATTAACAGGCAAATCATATGTACAAAAGCTGAAAAGGAAATGACAAAGTGAGAGGAAGGTGATAAAAATTCGCACATAGATCAGGTATGTCATCAGGGGGATACACCTGATCATGTACCAAACACTTCCTATGCAAACCCATGTTGATGGAGAAACTATTAAAATGAGATGGATAAAAAAATTGATCTCCAGAAACATGAGTAAGGTAGCTTTAATTATTAATCTAAACACAGTGTGTTTAGATTAATAATTAAGTCGAAAGTATGTAAGTTAAAAGTAAAACAAGGTAGCGGCATAGAAAAAGGAAGTAATGCAAGGAAAGGAGGGAAAAGATATTAAAAATATAGAGGCGAAGATAGTGAGAATAAGAAAAGTGAGAATGTCCGAATCACCCTCGTATTGCACTAAATGAGGGCGATTCGGACATTCTCACTATCTTCGCCTCTATATTTTTAATATCTTTCCCATCCTTTCCTTGCATCACTTCCTTTTTTCTATGCGGCTAGTTTGTTTTACTTTTAACTTACGTACTTTCGACTTTTAATTATTAACCTAAACACACTGTGTTAGAGCTACCTTACTCATGTTTCTGGAGATCAATTTTTTATCCATCTTATTTTAATAGTTTCTCCATCAGGGGCTGCCTTACCCGATTTTTATTTTTTTTTAATAGTTTCTCCATCAACATGGGTTTACATAGAAACAGTGTTTGGTACATGATCAGGTGTAGCCCCCTGATGACATATCTGATCTATGTACCAATTTTTTAATTTTTAATAATTTTTATTTGTATCTTTATTACCTTCCTCTCACTTTCAGTCATTTCCTTTTCAGCTTTTGTGCATATTATTTGCCTGTTAATTCAGCATTAATTCTACTTGATGTTTTTGGCCTTTTGTGGTTAATAACTTTTCAATCTATATTCTCTATTTCATTTTACTTTTATTTGTAATACTTATTTATATACTTGTATCCTGTTTTGCTGCTTGGCGCACTCAGGTACACGTACTGTTCTTCTTTTCTTCTCCCTTCCTCTTCTTCGTTATATATATATATATATATATATATATATATATTTTTTTTTTTTTTTTTTATTATTATTATTATTATTATTATCGGTTTTTTTAATTAATTTTTTTTAATTGGTCTCCGTTCAGGAAGCTCAGGCGACCCTGACGGAGACCTGCCAGAGAATAATGGGCAGCCTGGCTACCTCCTAGTGGTGTGTGTGCGGGCAACGTGGGGTCCCATCTGGGGTCCTGCGGCCAAATGCCAGGACACACAACAGAACCCAACACAAAAATACACATTCAACACACTACACTTTTTCTGGCATTTACAGTGTTCTGTATTTCTTCAGTGTACATATGGCGCAGATGTGGGAAACCACAGGTGGCGCCCGACACTAACACTATGCACACTATATATATATATATATATATATATATATATATATAACAAGCAGGCCCTAGCCAGAAACTGGCAAATCCCCTATATACATACGTATTATGTTATATACAGATTCAAAGTCATGCTAATTACAATGTCAAAGTGAAATGAACATATAACATGTTCAGACAATAAATCACATCACACAACTAATCAGACACATAAATTGTGGCACAAGGAACCACAAGCACATGGCACAAGGAGCCACTGATCTTACGAAGTCAACATGACCCAAATGGTTTTTTTTTTTTTTTTTTTTTTTGAAGATGGGTCTACTTCACGGTCTGGATGGTCCCGAAAAAACTATTGGGTTTAAGTCAGGCAACTGCGGTGACCACACCATAATTACAATACTATTGTTTAATTTACAGTAACCCCCCCCTGGGTTTATTGTCTTGTAATATAAAATTTCTTCCACAAAGTCGAAGACTAGAGAATATTGCATTATGTTCAAGAATTTTTTTATAGCCCGATTTTTAAAAAATTCCTCGAATTCTGATGATTTCACCTACTCCAGAAAAACAGCAGCAACCACAGATCATGATAGACCTACCATCGGGCTTGACTGTAGGCACTAAAACAATGTGGCACCATTTTTGTTTCAGTTGATCGCCTCACAAACTCTACGCTTGGATCCAAAAATTTAAAATTTGGATTCATCCATCCACAGCACACTTTGCCACTCTTCAGTTGTCCAATGTTAGTGGCTCTTAGCCCAAGCCAGTTTCTTTCAATTTTTCCGTTTGAATAAGGGTGTTTTCAGACCGCTGCACGACCATGAAGTCCTGCTTGTTTAAGACGAAGTTTAATTACAGTAGAAATCCGAGTTGAGTTCCAATTGCACTCAGCTCGGGTTTCAGGTGCAATAATTCGTCGATTGCTTTTAATAGAAATTTAATTGAATAAACTTATCTGCGATGTCTTTTAAATCAGTGTTATGGTTTTATCTCGTGCTTCCGCCGTTACGCGCCGTAATCCTGATCGTGGTTTGTCCTTTAAACTTGCCAATCTCCTTGAATCGTCGAATCAGTACTAAAATCGTAGTCAGTACTCCTTTAAATTAAACACGTTTTTCTGCCAATACTTCTCATGGCATAACTTTACATGTACAGAGTTATAATAGCACTTCTTTTTTTTCAACACTCAGTTCCTTCTTTATACGTTTATCACGAAACGTAACTTACACCAAACACAAACTTCTGAATAACGGGTGTTTGATTTTGAGTTACAGCTCTTACCCCTCAATTTATATTATTGCAAAACACTAGAATCATCTACAATCCCAATAATATTGAAACAGTACTCTTACTTTCTAGAATCCTCTACGATGTTCTACTACATTCAGGAATCTTCTACATTCCTAGAATATTTTAAGGAATTTTTAAATTTTATTATTTTATTTTATTTTTTTGATTTTTGTACGTAATAGAAAATATTGGTAAACAAGTTAGTCCTATTTTAATAAAAACTTTGAAAATTAAGAAAAATGAAAATGATTCCAAACTTTTAGGGGCAGTGTATATGTATGTCTCACTTACTTATATAAGTCCTTGAGGCTGTTACAGTTATTATCTTAGGTATGTCAAGCTGGGCTTTGCTACCTGGAAGCTAAAACGATCATGGAACTGATATTTCAGGTGACACTCAAGTTCAGTGAACCGAAGTCCGGTCGGTCTGTGACAGCCAAATCCTTTGCTTAACAATTCACGTTGGTGAATTGTTCAAGTCCCCATGTGAAAGTCCTGAAATACGGCACCTAGTTTACTTGAGGTTCCATATTTCATTTTCTTAGTTTTCTTGAAGTGCCATATTTTATTCTCCAGAGCAAAGCTCCGGCAACCACCCCCTCATATCTTCCATTGCCGACCGGGCTAGCCGGGTGGGTAAAGTGCCTGCCTGACAACCCAAAGGTCGCGGGTTCGAATCCCGCCTCGGGCTGGATCAAAGTAACGCAAAAACATTGAGGTGCACCATGGCCACAGAAGCCGATGCGCCAAACTACAAAAAATATATATATATCTCTTCCATCATGCAGTATGAGCGATGTCTTTTGAGGTTATGATGGACATCCTGGCGAGATCTTCCTTATATTTCGACGGTACAGCTATAAAATGGTGTTCGCAGGCCGGCCGCTAGATAGTCCACCAGATCAAACCTATTGGTAACTGTCTAGGAGGCTTCCGGATCAGCTAGTGTATAATCGCGCTTTCTATACTCTGCCAGATTAACGACTGGAGGGAGTCAGAGTAGTTTCTATGAGGGGGACATTGTCAAGGCCATGTGATATCAAGGAGGTGGGTACATTCTTTCCATGTCCAAAAATTTCATTGCTTCATACTGCCGGGGTTCGAGCCCGTCACCACCAAATATGAAGGATGCGGAAAGGTCAGGGAATGACCACCGCATATCCCGGAGCAATATGGCCTTTGTTGCTAATGCTCCTAAAAACCAAATAACAAACAAACAAACTTCATACTGCATGAGTCCACCCACCTTTTCTTACTACCGAATACATCATAAATTGTCAAACTAATTGAACAAACTTATCTGCAAAAAAATCTAAGTGTTTGGGAGATCTAAATCTCCCAAACATTTACTCGTTCATTTAAGTACGTGGAGTTTGGCAGACTAAGTGGAAATGGACATCACTAAGGTTTGAGCTGAGACCACGTATATCGTGGTCTCAGCGTAATCAGGATATTATTTTATTCTTAAAAAAATGTGGTGTTTGTGCTTGCTATTTTTTTATTTATATTAAAATTATTTTCTGCTATGGTCAACTGTAAAAAGAATAATAAATTAAAAAACACAAAACGACGCGACGTAACAGTGTGGTGTAGTTACTTTTAATATATGCGCAACACTTCTAATATAAACTGCACTACTAGTAACTCGCCGTATGTAAAATGTTGACGTTCGTACGTGATTCGAAATAGACGTACCCTTAGACCAAATGGCGATTGTACTCTGAATATGCGGTTACCATGAGCAGATTTCCGGCGTGGCCTCGTTCAGATTCATGCAAGGTCAAATAACGTGCGAAAATACCCGAAGCAATCGCTCGTAGTAACCGGATCCCATGAACTCGGTCAGGGAACTTAGTCAAAAATACACCAAATATTTTCTATAATTATTTACATTAATAATACAGATCAAATAGTAGTAGATATCTAACAGCAAAACAAATATCATTCTTAATACATTTTAATATTTGCCATGGAAATCTTATATAGACGATGACATCGTCCGCGACGCTCCTGATAAATTATGGCGCCTATCCAGGGCATCGCGACGCACAGGTTGAGCACCTCTGGACTATGATTCCTTGATTCCTTTCGTTTCAAAGGTGGTACTTGTGCATTTGTCCGTTCTAATATTCTTTGTTAGAGATTTATTAATTTTTCAATCTTTTCTTTTAGATCTTCTCTGGCTTAAAATCTCTCTACTACATTCTGTCAAATTCATCCGTTGCTTCTACCGTTCTCCCAACTCCACTAATCACTTGGAACTCTGACTTCTCTTTGCAACTAGACTTTCCCCAGTCTAACATTTCTGACAGTGAGGAAATTTTCCTTGGTGATTCACAACTCCAGCCAGCTTCCATTTTCTGGTCACAAGGACCCATTTAGTTGATATGCCGAGGCTTTTGTAGTTACCAATCCATCTATAATTAAAACGGTACCGGACATCCTGCGCCTACCGTGTTGAAATATTGAAATTTATTGTAATGATCAGCCAATCTGGTTATTTTCCAGTCAGCCACATGACCTCATTACACGATGCAACAATTAATTTCCTTGCTCTTCTATTTGTAACAAGATAAACCGTCTTCGATATACCTGGATAGAAAATTCTTGTAAGGATTTGAAATAAGACTCTGTTGTTTATTTGATTTTTAGGAGCATTAGCAACTAAGGCCATATTGCTCAGGGAATATGCGGTATCATTCCCTGACCTTTCCGCATCCTCCGTATTTGGTGGTGACGAGCTCGAACCCCGGCCTAATCAAGAAGCGTGTGCTACGCACTGCTGCTCCTTCCTACCTGGCTGCGGAGGCGCCAATACGCCTCTATTCTTACCAGAAATTGTTCACATCTAGGATTGCCGATCGGGCTAGCCGAGTGGGTAAAGTACCTGCCCGGCAACCCAAAGGTCGCGGATTCGATTCCCGCCTCGGGCTTGGATCAAAGTACTGCAAAAACCTTGGGAGGTGCAATATGGCCACAGAAGCCGATGCGCCAACAACTACCAAATAAAAAAAAAAAAAAAAAAAACATCTAGGATTCTACCCATGCAGATTCGGCAATCTTGCTATTAATTTCTCCCTAAGGTCTGAGTACTCATAACAGCCGTATGTCCCCGAGTTTCATCTTTCCCACAGACGCAAGCAGAAGGGTCCAGAAGTTCTAACTCACGTAAGTTTGCAAAAATTATCCATGTCCTGTCAAGACGGTGGCGTGTAAATTTGGACTGAACCATCTGGACTAAAGATTTATCATTAATATTTACAGTACACGCGGAAGGAATTTATTTGTAATGCGACCCTTAGTACGATCATTCCATCTCTTTCATCATTGCATCAACCAAGACACAGTTGGCCAATGGCCAAAGAGAAGAACCAGATACGGTTCTTTTCTTCTTTGTATGCACTAGCGCAATCGATTTCAATTGATCAACGCCTGTGTGGTACTTTACGTCTTAAGTAAAATCACATTGACTTGAAAAACAAATGTAGGTCTAAAGGCAGCCATCCTGTCACGAACAGCAATACATCGTTCGAAACAGTTCTGCAGGTCGCACTTAGCTTCAATAACATTTCACGCTGTAACGCAAACAGCTTCCTGAGGTTCGCCTTTTGCAACCCACATTTAACCATACATGTACATCATAACTAACAATTGGCAAGGAGATGCAATTATTGAACAAATTCAGTGTTCTTCCATTTATTCCTCGTTATCCGTGCAATCATTCCAACAAATTTCTAGATCTTATCTGCTATGTAAGTAATAAATGGGTCAACTTCTCTCTTAAACCAATTAGATTTTCTGAGTATTTTATCATTTTCACAGACTGGAGATGAGATTCACCTAAAGAAACTAATGGGTTCCTAGTCACTGATAGGATGCTCTTTCAATAACAGTTTTATATTTTGCTGTAGACACTATTAGTCTATGCAGTTTGCACCATTTGTGCAATTCCGACAGAATCAAGTTTGAACGTTCTTTCAACTGCGCTCGTGAATCACCTTCCACTAACAGAACCAGGCCGTCTCATCAGCTAGCATCGACATGATTATAGTTTCGTTTCAGCCATTCATTGAGCACCAGGTTCCAGAGAAGTGGCCCAAAGACAGATCCCTGAGGGCAACCTCTTACTACATTGCTCGTAATCGTCGCACAGGAAGACTTGACAATTACAGTTCTATTTGTGAAATAGTACTTTATAACAAAACATTGCTTTGTACATATTGCTTGTCTCATTAAAAATAACACTGTTCCAATCGATTGTCAAAGGGCCTGGTGAAATCGATAAAAACGCCCAAATTATATTGAGCTGTGCCCTGCTGCATACAATTGATCAGCTACTGTAACGCATCATCTGTTCCTCTGCCTGCAGTGAAACAGTATTCTTGAGTTGGAAGAGTGGAAAAACCCGAAGAAAGCAGAAAAAAAACAGGAAGGAAGACGAGGATCGATGACTGAAGATGAGACATCCGGAGGAGCAGGCGTATAAGAGAGCTGAGCCAAAGAAGTGGAATATGACTTCAATTTATGACGACTTTTGATAGCCTCGACGGTGCCACGGGGAGAAATCTGATGGAGATGTTGGTTAATATTAGACAGACTTAAACCCCGAATATCAAGTTCAGCAGGGGCGAGACAGAACCTCCTTCTCAAACCAACAAGCCTTGGAACGAATAATATCAATTCTACGATTAGTTCCCGATGAATGAGCTGGGTGAAGATGAACACCACAACCAGATTTGATTGTAAACACTATGACAAATTTCAAAAACTCAGTGAGGAAGACACGAGACGCCTCACCAGAGGAAACCAAGCCAGACTGCGGGGTTCAGGACAACTCCGTGTGGGGGAGACAGAATCTACTTCAAACAATTTAGAATTATTGAAACCGAAATCCTCGAATACTCAACAGGGATGGCAGCCCTAAAGCGTGTACCTCTTTCGCCAGGCCGAACCCCTACCTCGAGGAAGTAGGGTACTCCGCACATGTGGCTGATTTCAGTAGCCACTTCGTGGGCTTCAACGACAATAAACTACCCTCCCTCCTCCTTCCCCCCAAAATAATTCTGAGACCTTTGCCTAAATTAATTGTGAATATTTCAGTTTTAATAGTATACTAAATGGTCCCCATAACGCGTCAACGTTTTGACGAACCTGTACTACTGTATTATTATGATGTGAAATTATTGCTTTGCAGTTTGTTAATGTGCACCAGGTAATGCACATTCACAAACTGCAAAACAAAAAAGAATTTAAAGGATGGCAGGATACTACTCTGCCATTCTTTAAAATCTTCGCTTTTGTTTTGCACTGTTCATAAATGCATTTCTTGGGAGCTTCTGTCAAACACAACTGACAAAACATTCTTTTAAATTAACTTTCTGCCTCACTGTAGTACTTTTGAGCTTGTAATGTAAGAGGTTTACTTTAAAACGTCTTACAAAAAGCAAACAATCACGTAACATTATCCTGAAGCAAAATTAAATACTAGCGAACAGAGAAACTATTTTTAGTTACAGCACAGTAATGCTTAGTGGCAGCGGAAGGGATTCCTTTTGTATTTCTTATGGTTCTTTTATTATCCTGGAGAGATGATGCTATGCATGAGAAAGAATATAAGGTAAACATCGATCAGGTTAGGGAAGCGAGACTGCTGCTAATTAACAACCTTCCCTGGGAGGAACATGCGGCGTTAAAACACAATTAACTCTTCTCGCGGCACGTGGGAAAAACAGGCGTTGATAATGAACTAGGCGAAATGATAATTGTTGTTGCCTGGGAACTATTCACTTGATTTCAAAGCAAACACGAAATTAATTGGAGGATTTTAGAATAGAAATAAAAGATTTGGCTCTCCATATTCTTCATTAAAGAGTGTCACACTTCATCTCTTACTTCCAGCTTGCGTTTATTTTTCTTAGTTATTTCTAAATAAATGTCAATTAATGAGGATGACCGTGCGTTCCATTTTAATGGGTCTTAAAATTTAATCGTGATGGGGTCAGCTAAGGTGCTTTACTTACTCCGATAAGGGGCGTAACTGGAAAGTTACTGGCCCTAATTTCAGGGGGCAGTAACCCTCAAATAAACTTTGGAAAGAAACCGAATTTTGTGTTAAATTTTCTGGTTTACATTGCTGCAGAACAAGCCAGTTTTATGTTACCGTGGTTCATATTTAGCGTGTATCGAGGAATGATTTGTCAAAATGCCTCTACCCACAGTCACTCAGCAAATCCTCCAGACGAAACCATCTGAAATCCACTATGCCATCGCAGGAAAATCATCAATCACTAACTTGGCAGCTACCACAGAACGCATCCTCTCAGCATTCGAACAAAGAGCTGAGCTAGCAACCACATATCTTGACATAAGCGCAGCCTTTGATGCCGTGTCGATCCCGGCCTTGCTCCTCCTACTTAAGGAGAAATTTCACATTCGAGGTGATATGCTGTGCTTTTTGGAATCTCTTCTCTGTCACAGAATACTTATTCTTCATCGGCAACAACACACTCTATCCTGTGACATTACTGCTGGAGTACCGCAGGGGGAGTGTCCTATCTGGTGTTCTGTTCACAGCTATCATCGTGCCCATTATTGCCTCAACGAATGGTCTCCTATGCTATGCCGATGACCTTAAACTGCTGACTCATATTAACCCTGGCGACAACCCCGGTCAGCTGAGAAACAGGATCAATTCCCAACTTAAGGATCTAGAATTGTACCTGGCAAACTTCAATCTAAAAATCAACTCACTGAAGTCAGGTTATATTCTCCCTTAAATCCATGGCGACAGTACTCAACGTTTCACTCGCAGGGGTACGAATGCCAAACGTACCCTCGCACACAGACTTTGGCGTTCTGTTTGACCAAAAGATGTCCTTTGTCAACCAGATCAACAAAATCAGTACCAAATTCTCTCGTCTACGGTGGATCTCAAAGCAGCAGCTGCTACACGTCCGTTTAACAGCGACATCCTGTCACTGTTAAAAGGTTCGTGTGGACATGTGTTTTTTGTAAAGGGCGGTACCAAGAACATCTGTTCAACTCCGCCTCGTATCTCTGTGAAGAACAGTATCAACTACAATTGGGCCAGATGTGTGTGACGTAGGTTTGTGTGTATTATGTGTATGTTCTGTTGTTGTGTCTGGCCACTTGGCTACCCAGAAGCATCAATCACCTGGACAGATGATTCTGGGTACTCGTCCCCACCACGGGAAGGTGGGCCAGTCCCAGTAATGCACGTACTGTCTCAAAAGAGACTCTGACCCACATGATGTTGCCAGCAGGTAGGTCAGGATCCTCTGGGGGCCCATTCCAGAGGGGCAGACAAAAAGAAAGAAAAAAAAGAAAAAAACCCCACCCATGGTGTTGGTAATGGGGAAAAAAAATAATAAAATAAAAAAAAATAAATAAAAATAAAAAAAAATAAATAAATAAAACAAAATAAAGAAAAAGAAAAGAAAAAAGAAAATATATATTAAAAATAATAAATAAATAAAAAAAATAAATAAATAAATAAAATAAAGAAAAAAAAAAATATATATATATAATAAAAGTAAGTGTGGAGTGGCTGACTCCAAACAGAATGCAAGGAGGAAAAAAAAAAAAAAAAAACACCATTGTCTAATCCACTTCAGGCCCAATGCCAGGGGTGTTGACCACTCTATATGATCTCCTCCTTCGAGAAAAGACTTCCATAGCAAAGTTGTGAAGAGCAAATAAACGTTCAGGGGTTTGGAGTAACTGGTCTAATTGGTTTTCTGATATTGGGATGGTGGTCACTAAATCTTGTCTCAAGTCTTCGTACAGAATACAGTCAAAAAGGAGGTGCCTCCAGTTTTCCTTGGCTCCACAGTAGCACAGGTCAGTCGTGCAATCACCCCACCGTCTACCCCGCCATTCTCTATGGTGCAGAAACATGGGCCTCTGCTGCACATACAAACCTCAAGCGGGTGTACACCGCCGAATATTGGCTACTGAAATGGGCCAATAACAAGTTTCGGCTACCTCCCGCTACCACAACTACCATGATGGCACAAGCCCTCGACATCCCGAGGATGAAGTTTCTGATCGTGGAAAAGAGGCTGGTCTTCACAGCCAAACTCATCACAGGCCAGATATCATCTCCAAATATTTGGAACGCTTGCTGTTGGAGGATTCCACAGCCAAGCCTAAGGTCAGCACCAGCACTCGTGGCTCACCACAACAGGCTTATACTCACTGAGAGATTTCTTCCCAAGCAGATGCTCGCTACCCTCAACCGTGTGGACGCCGACATCGACAGCATAATAAGTAAGGAGGACAGACAACTTTATCAAAGCCCTCGAACCCTGATATATGGCCAACTTGTATGTATTTCTGTATTTATGTCTAGCTCTGCGTTTTTATGCTGTATTTGTATTTCTTTTGCTTTTGTGATCGGCATTTTGTAACCTTTTGTATTTGTTCGCTGTATTTTTGTAGCCTTTTGTATTTGTACGCCGTACTTATCTTTCCCCTAACTGCTATATGTGAACCCCTGACGCTCGTCGCAGTGATGGGATATTGTGCTGTAACTCTACTTCACAATAAAGATTTATTTAGTTTCACTATTCGACGGATTACGAACATTAACGCCGTAAAATCAAATCTACGATGTAATTTTTAACTTGCGCGTTATAGTTCCCACTGCAATTTTATTTTTAAATGTGAAGGTAAATATAAATTGAGAAAATTTATTAAATACAGAGAGAGGCAATATTTTCTTGGAGCATTTATTGCTTCGGTCGTACAGCCACTTTGTATGTTGTGTTTGTCTTATGCGCACGTTTTGCAGGTATCTCCCCGTGGACAATACTCCTTCCATCAGAAATGCGAAAAACTACAGCTGCAATCACAGAAGCCTTTAAGAATTCCTCCAGTCTCTAACGGGATTCGAACTGAGATCTCTGCGATGGTACAGTATGACGTCACTCTAGTGTCGTCCCAGAAGACGCTCCGATCTGCACGATTGCAAGGGCAGTTGCGTATAGATCCGCTTGTCCGTCTTTTGAAGATGCTATTTAGCATGGACCAGCAACAAACTATACTATTGTCGATAGTACAGTCTTCGTCCTTTTGTGGTCTTTTATTGGTGTTTCCAACTCTTTCCTGTCAAGTTAACAAGAATTCAATAACACTGCTTCCGATGAACATTTGTGGAGGTATCAATGTTTGAGTACTACAGCAACTCTGTAAAGGCGAAGTAATTTGCCTAATAAGTAATTGGATGTACCTGTACAGAGTAAGAGTAGCAATGCTGTACAATAAGTATAGCACTGCAAAAATGGCGGATGTTAATTTTGGGGTGAACCTTTGCAGGCCGAAGTTTGTTTGAACTCTTTTTGTCACAAGACTGCTTAGATGAACGTAAGTAGAGACAGAGATAGTGTGCGAACTACTATTATATCGCAGGTTGCCGCAAAATATAAGCTTTAAACATCTGGACTCTGTCTACGAAACCTAATCAAAATTAGCAGTAGAAACCCCCAAGGCAATTCGTAGCAATTTTCTTTGATATGAGATTGATGCTGCAGAATTAGCCTATTTATGGGAACGCATAAAAGGATACATTCCCACTATTGATACAACTAAGGTTCCCTCTGCATGAATTGTTGAGGAGGATTCCATCCTGCAGTGGGTTGATAATGGCTGCAGTTTTTTTTTTTTTTTTTAATTAAGGTATATAAATTCTGTTGCCTGAAGCTCTTTAGTTAAAATTTCTGTCTACCTTGGACTGTGTGTGTGTGTGTGTGTGTGTGTGTAGGTAAGGCGGCTCCCAGAACGTCCGTTCAAATCAGCCTCGTTTCATTGTACATTATATACAGACTCTGCAAAACATTTTTATATAAAAAAGATTCCTTCACATTCGCCCAAAACATCCAGAACTAATCAGGCATTATCATCAGCCATTTTCAATCCACTGCAGGATGAAGGCCTCTCTAGCAACTTTCCAGTTCCTTCTGTTTTGAGCACTGACCATCCATTTACTATCCGCAAACTCATGAATTTCATCTATCCATCTCCGCTTTTGTCTTCCAGGTTTTTTTCTAGCTCCTCTTGGGTACCATTCTGTTACTTTTCTTAGTCCATCTGTCATGTCTCGAGCTATGTGTCCTGCCCAAGACCATTTTAGTTCTTTAGTTTTGATAAGAATGTCCTTTACTTGAGTTTGCTGCCTAATCCATGCTTTTCTCTTCTTATCTAACAATCTGATTCCAAAATATAATTCATTCCATTCTTCGCTGTGTAGTTCTCAGCTTCTCTTCCATTCTTTTGGTGAGTGCCCAAGTTTTGCTTCCATAAATCATGGTGGAGAGTATACATTGGTTCATTATTTTACGTTTCAGACAAACTGGGATATTGCTCTTCAGTATGTGACTATATTTCCTGAATGCTATCCATCCAAAACTTATTCTTCTCTTGACTTCCAGCCATTTATCATTATTACAGCTAATAACTTGTCCCAGATAAGTAAATGACTCCACCTTTTCAATTACTGCTCCTTCGATCATTATTTCCCTTTCCGTGGCATATTTGTTCATCATTACTTTTGTTTTAGCCATATTCTTCTTTAGTCCTAAATCCTTACTAACTGTGCATAACTGATTAAGATTTTTTCTCTAATTCTTTGGGATCGTGGTTTATGACCACAATGTCATCTGCAAATCGTAAATGGTTTAGGTACTCTCCGTTCACGTTGACTCCTTTCTACGACCAGTCTAAGCTTCTGAAAGCTTCCTCAAGGGCAGTAGTAAATAGCATCGGAGATATTGCCACCTTGTCGAACTCCTTTCTCGATTTTAAATTTGCTACTGTCTTTGTTTAGTCTAATAAAGGAGGTAGCATTCTCACATATTTTCTTCAAATTCATAATATGTGGAGTATGTATGCCTTTTTTTTTTTTTTATAATCCACAAATGCCAGGCATAATGGTGTTTTATATTCATTTGCTTTCTCCATTAGTCTAACCCAATGGCAAGAACACTGGCAAAAACAAACATGGAATAAATTATATGAAATAAAACCAAAAGTTGAGCACTGGAAAACGAGCATAAGGAAATCAAGGAGAGAAGAAGTTGTTCTGACCAGATTGCGGATAGGCCATACACATTTCACAAATGGTTATCTATTACGGGCAGAAGAACCCCCAAGATGCCAAGTATGCAATACTATCCAAACAGTTAAACATATACTTATAGAATGCCCAACATATGAAAGTGATCGACACCGAATTTTTTCATCATTATATAAACGAAACCAAAAGATCACCCTTAAAGATCTTTTAGGTGACAAGGAACACGTGTCAGATATTTTTAGATTCATACAAACAATCAACATATACCATCTGCTGTAAACAATAGTATAATACCACAGAAACAGTTAACCTTGTACATTCGAACAAGAATTATATAAAGAGAAAATTGTATAACAAATGAACTGGCGCACTATGATCTCCGTTGTCGATGGGCCAATAAACACCAAAACAACAACAACAACAACAAGCTTTCTCCATTAGCTGTGCTATTACGTGAAGGTGATCCATAGTTGAGAATCCTTTCCTAAAGCCAGCTTGATCTTTCTGTTGATTCTCATCAAGTATTCTTTCTAGTCTGTTAGTAATGACCCTTGTGAACAACTTGTAGATGTGGGATAACAAGATAATTGGTCTATAATTTCCAATTTCTGATTTATCTCCTTTCTTATGCAGCAAAGCTATGATTGCATTATTCCACTGCTTAGGCGTCACACCTTTTCTAATGCACTTTGTGAAGAGCCTTGCCAGTTTCTGTGTTATGTCTCTTCCTCCCAATTTTAACAATTCTACAGTAACTTCATCTTCCCCCGGGGGCTTTCTGATTCTTCATTTTCTTCAATGCATGTTCTACCTTATTAGGAAGAATATCGGGTATGTCGTATGTGTTGCTACTTTGCAATCCATCTTCCCCACTGCTGGCATCATTCCCTCGCTCCTTGTATAACTCTTTATAGTAGTCTTCTGCTATTTGAATTATGCCTTCTCTGCTATTCATAAGTACACCATCGCTATTCTTCAGTTTCAGTATCATTTGTATTACTGCTCATGGCTGCTGATTTAAATCCTTTGTTTTCCCTTAATGCTTGTTCTACTTTTCTTGTGTTAAATCTAATGTCCTCTCTGAGTCTCTTTCTAATGGCTTTGCATAACTCAGTATACTCAATTTTTTTCCTCGTCAGTGTTTATCTTGCTCTTCATTTTTCTCTTTTGGTTCATCATAACAAGTGTTTCTTGACTAATTTTCTTCTTTGGATTTCTTTTCCCCTATAGGTTTCTTGGGCTTTATCACTTTCAGAAAGTTTTTTTTTAATATTCCTCGTCGATATAAATAAATAAAATAAATTTTCTGTTTATACTCCGGGACGACCAAACGGTCAGAGGAGTTTTAAAAGATACTCAGAATACAAGAAACAGCACCATATTCAGCAGTCACGGGCTAGAACCCCGGTCACTCAAGGCACGTGTACTTATGCACCCGCGCGCCTGACCACTAGGCTACGGCTTTCTTTATCTTGGTCCTGAGCAGTCTGCAGAAGCTCAAACTTGTTCTTAAGTTCCAGTACATACTGCTTTTTCTCCCCTTCTGTTATCACAAAAACCTTCATATTATTTACTCGAGTCAGGTTTTTCCTTTCCTTTCCTACATCTATATCAAGTGTACATCTTGCCACTCTGTGATCACTGCCAACATTTACCTTATTCAGAACGGTAACATCATTCACAATATATCTTCTGTTAGTGAGGATGAAGTCGATTTCATTAGTTGTTAATCCATTTGGACTCTCCTATGTCCACTTTCTGTTCACCCTTTTCTTGAAAAAGTGTTCATTACTGACAATCCTTGATTCTGCAAATTCCAGAAGTCTTTCGCCTCTTTCATTTCTTTCACCAATTCCAAAATTTCCTATCGTTCCCCTTTCTCCGTTGTTTTGTCTTTTTCCAATCTTAGCATTGAAGTCCCCCATAATAATAGTGTAGTGGGTTTTCTGCTCATCTAGGAGACTCGATTTCGGTGTCAATTTTTTCAACCTCTTCATCATGGCTCTATGTTGGTGCATAAATCATTATAACCTTTAGCTTGTACCTCTAGAAATCTTGAGTATTAGTCTTGACACCCTTGGTGATGTACTTTAGAATTCCAAATTTTTTTTTTTTAAATCTTTATGGACCCAGAAACCCAACTCCACCTTCACTCCTTTCACTGTTTCCATTGCTGTCCAGCAGATTTCCACTTGATAAAGTTATAAGTGATTCATTTCGTCTTGTTTCAGCCAAACCGATGATATTTACATTTCTAATTCCTTTTCCAGCTCTAATATCCTGTCTTCACCGATGAGTGATCTTACGTTGTAACAGGCCAAATTCAGTTTCCGTGCATGGCAGTCTGATCGTACCCAGAGATTCTTGGCACCCTCTGATCCTCTCGCTGCCGTAAGAGGGGGAGTGAAAGCTGCTGGGGACTGAGCGCCATTTGTTTTGTCGTGTGTCATATGCTGGAGGGTTTGGTCTTTTCGTCTTCACGCTAACCATTCTACACGTTCGTTGCCACCTAAGTGTGACGTAACAGGGCTTACCATCGAGAAGGTGTGTATGAGTGGATTTTAGGGAGGTAGGCCAACCGGACTTCTAAATCTTCTGTAATAGAAAGATATTGGATCCATCAGTATTTTAGTCTGATAACACACAGGATAACTGTTCCCCTTTAAGCCCCAGTCAGGCATATGTTGATCTAAGACTTAAATATCAACTATCTATACAGATATCTTCTAAGTTGAAATACTGCTTTTGAGAACTCTTGAAAAACATCAAATTTACGCTCCTCAGAGAGAAGTAAAACTTCCTGCTCGGGTATCAAGGATCCAATAACTTCACAAAGTGCCGTCCAGTAGGTCTCATAGATAAAACAATCATGCAAAATGTGATACCAGTCTTCATTAGCGCCGCACAGACGCCTATCAGTAGCAATCAGTCCAAGTGCAAACAACTTCCCATTCAGAGATCCATGGCCCGTCACCAAGAACAGTGCTTCCAAGCCAACTCGTAAGATGCCTAGTAACCAAAACTGTAACGTCAGGGATAAACTGTTGTGTAACTCTTTCTGTAGTTCCAGTGTCCCATTGTGTTTGCCATTTGTTTGATTTCATTAAGACACCGCTTTCTGTCACTATTAATACGTATTAGTAAAATTATTAAGCTCAATACACTAAAATCGTAGTGAGTATCTGTCTCTTTAAACAATAACACAATCCACGGTATACAAGAAACAAGGCCGACCGGACTAGCCGCGTTGGTAAAGTGTCTGCCTGGCAACCCAAAGGTCGCGGGTTCGAATCCCGCTTCGGGCTTGGATCAGAGTACAAAATGCAAAAACTTTGGGAGGTGCAATATGGCCACAGAAGCTGATGCGCCAACAACTAACAAAAAAGAAAAAGAAACGAGTCCGACGGAATCGCTCCGGCTAAGACTTGCACAGCTATTGAAACTGTTCGACATACTCTCAAACTAAGGAGCATCAACCGTTGAATTGAAATTAACTTAGTTTGTATCCTGACAATTGTAGCCCGCTAAAACCATGCTTCAGCAGCATACATTGTCAAGGGGAGGAAAACTGCTGCGTAGTACAAAAAGTCTTCCGCTACAAACCCCAATCTGCTTTAGACACCCTAATAATTGCACTGGAGAATTTCCTTGATTTATTACTAAGACATTGTAAATATGGAGCAAACGTTAATTTATAATCAACTAACAAGATCAACTATTTAGTTTCCTTCACAAGTGGTATTTGTCGTCCGTTAATCTTAATTTGCGGAAGTCGGTTGAAATCCAGACTATTTTTAAAAATCATATTAGTCTTAGTAAGCTTATTTTTTGCCCAGGAGTACAAATTATTCAATACCATATTAGCCTTATTCTCCAAATCAACTCTTGATCTACCAGCAATTATTATTGTTAAGTCATCCGCAAAAGCAATTATTTTTGTGTTTGGAAAGATTGAACTAACTAACTGTGCAATACCATATTTCAAATAAGGGGTCCAAACACTGATCCTTGCGGACACACTCGCAATACCTGCTTTTTAACATAATAATACTGTGATTTTACTACCACATACCTGTTTGTGAAATAACTTCTAAATAACTTATATAGTTGCAAGGGCTAGTCAGCAACTCAATTGTTCAAGGGCAGACTCCCACCATAGGGAGTCAAACGACTCTCAAAATCCACGTAAATCGTTAGTTCGTACTTAGACGTAGAACCTCTAATATGTGTTATAAAGTCGACCAGAGCATCCTCACACGATCTGCCAGGTGTAAATCCGTACTGACGCGCAGAAACCATATCACAAGCTGTAATTAACTCAGAGACACGAAATGCCATAAGCCGTTCTAAGACCTTACCAAAATTAGCTAAAAGAGCAATTGGTCGATACCAGCTGGGTTCCGTCACTGGTTTTCTAATTAATCTATAGGCAAACTTTCTATTCGTCAGGGAAATATCCCTCAAGTAAACACTATATAACCCCGGGGGCTCACATCTCGTGAGTATGGGCTTGGCACACCCAGAGTCCTGAGCTGGATATCATCATTCTTCTCTTTCATGGTGATTCCCTTCTACTTTTCTCTCTCTCTCTCTCTCTCTCTCTCTCTCTCTCTCTCAGGGTAACTCGGGAACTTTTTTTTTTTCCTGGTGCAGCATAAGCCCCAGGCTTCCTTGCACCATATGGCTGTTAATAATAATGATTGCCAGAAGCAAATGTGGAAACATTTTTATGAAACCTGAATGGGAAAGCGTATTTACCTTGGACTTTCATTCATTTATTAATTACACACAATATAGCCGACCGGTCTAGCCGGGTGGGTAAAGTGCCTGCCTGGCAACCCAAAGGTCTCGGGCTTGGATCAGAGTACTGCAAAAACCTTTGGAGGTACATTATGGCCACAGAAGCCGATGCGCCAACAACTACAGAAAAAAACAACAACAACAATATAGGTTCAAGATTATGTACATCAAAGTATATACAACATGTATTTACATATAATTAGATGATCTGTACATATCATTAAACACTCATGTGTGTTCTTTAATCAGGGTAGCTCCCAGGAATAAGCCCAACTCTACCTTGAGAACTTTTAAATATGTAGTTTTTACAATGCAGGCCTGGAGAAGTATGTTGAATTACCTGGGTCTGATTTTACTGTAGCGCAATTCGCGCATGAAATCCTGCATCCACTGGAGGTAGTGCAATACAAGTGAGTGCCAGCAATCTCGCGCCCCGGGTTGCGGATACTAGGAAGCCAGCAGGAAAAAAAAAATAAAGCAACAATAATATTCAATAGTCTGGATGGCACAATTATAAACTTCAAATATCACAGTTCGACTGCATATTTTCTCATTTGCTCTTCTACACGCACTGGAACCTCCAAGTCCAATAAAGGTGTAGTGTCCAGCAAATCTCCAACTATACGTCATGGATAATAGAATCATTAGAGCACCAGACCCAAAGCAATGAATCAGGTCCAGCACCACAGAATCCAGAAGGGAGTATTCATGATCGCAGTACAAAAGACAACTAACCAGACCCAACACTGTGAATCAGGTCCAGCACTCCATCTGCTAGCCAGAGGTAGAAACCAATAGTGAAACTCCATGAAGACAATCCATCCAGTCACAAGATTTGCCTCTCAAATAAAGGCTCTAAGAACTTACTAATATCCATATGAACCCCTTACTCCTTTCTTTATTTCCCTCAGGTAAAGGTCCTAGTGGGTAGCACCGTTGGCAGAACTGCCGTCCTCCTCATACCGAGTGGAAAATGTTCGAGTCCTGTAGATGACGTGAGAAATTTTTATGCGTCTTTTTCACAAAGTGGCTGGGGTAGTATGGTCTCAGGCGAGGGTAGCTTGGTTTTGCATCCTGGAAACTCGGGATTTCAAAAATCGACCACAGAACATATGCAATTTATAGACATGTACGAAGCAATACGGCCTTAGTCCCTAATGCTTTGAAACCCTACTGCAACAACAGATAAAGAAACGAGATTAATTTTATCTTATCTTATTATTGGTTCCATAAAATTGTAGCAGTACCTACCCAGCATCAAAGGAAACGAACGGTATTATTATGGTCTATCAATGCTATATGTATTATTACTGATTACAGCAACGAATATTTTATTAAAAAAGGGCAAAATATTGCGATATAATAAAAAGAGGAAGACAGTGCAAGGTTCTTCATAGGTCTAAAAGCATTATTATCGTGTTTGAATTCATTTCAGGTAAGTACAAATAAAAACAACAGGTGGCTCAAATTCGCCCATTCGGTTTCTCACACTGTATTAACAGTATGGAAGAAAAGGTTCAGTGAGTGTCCTTCAGTCGCCTGTCATTTTTTAATTTGGCATTTTTGTGTGTGTTCAGGTACAGAAAAATTTTTTAACCCATAGAGGGAACCCTACTCTTCCTCCTGCTAAGATTAGCTGACTACTGTCTTAATTGAGGGAGCCATTAAAAATTCTTCCGCGTCCGACGAAATTCAAACCATGTTCTCTGCAAGCATCACCAGTGGCGAAATCATTACACTTTCATGGAGGAATCTTCAGTTATTATTATCATCAGTTTATTTCTCTTAGGAGAACACCCGGTTACAGCCACCGGCTAGGGTGTGATCATACACATACAACTACGTTACAAAATGTAATACAATTATGAAATATATGTTATCTGATTTATATAGAATATAAAATATTTGAGTTATTAATTACTCGTAAAGGCTTTTACTACTGTAAACTGGTAAGAACATGATACCGTGACAATTGAAGCATACCTTCTGCTTAAACACAGAAGTGGGAGTTTCACCATATTTACATAAACAAATATTTACAGCCGAACAGCGTACAGCATATGAAACAACAGGAATGACCGCGATACAGTAAAATAAAAATGTGAAAGTTCAATTTTCCAGCAGTCGTCTTCTTCTGTGGAGATTACAGTGGGGTAGGTAGGACAATCCTGCCACCTATTTTTTGATGAGGTCGGATTTCCTAAAGCCCAGTGGCTCGTGCCTGGCCGAACAAGGTGCTGAAACTGTATCCTTACATCTGTATTTGCAAGTAAGAGTTTCTGAGAACTTCCTTTCTGTAGGATTTGCAATTGCAGAGCTTTTCAGGATTGAGGTTGTTAAATGGCTGGATGGTGTTTGCTGGAAAGAATCTTGCGAGCCTATCCAACTGCCTAAATGGCGCTTTGAGTTCCGATTCCTTAGCTGCAACTCGTCTTGGTTTTGTGTTTCGTTCCACAAAGAACAGTTTCACCGATTCAACCCAGAGTTAACAAACGGTGCTTTTAATATCTTTTATTAGGGAAGCTACAGAAAAATGTTCTGGCTGTATTTATAGATTTTATTGTTGCCTTTGACACTGTCTGGCATGGCAGTATTGTAATGGCACTTAGGGAAATGCAATGTACAGTACTATTGTATCAAACTATACAAAGCTATTTAACTGGAAGGAAAATTATACTTAAGGCCAAGCATTTAAAATATGAGAGAAGTCTTGCGAGAGGCTGCCCGCGGGGATCTGTATTGGGACCACTATTTTGGAATCTGGCGCTTAACCTATGGTTACAGTTACAGGTTCCAAACGTACATAAAATTGTAAATGCTGATGATTTGGTGTTGTGTTAAGCGTAATTATAGGTCAATGTTAGAGAACAGGTTGTCTCAAGGGTTAGATAGTTTAGCTGAGTGGACTAATTTGTATAGACCAGTAATTTCCAGAACTAAAACAGTAAAGATGCTTCCTAAAGGGAAGTTAAATTATCAGCGTTTCCCCTAAGGCATTAATTAATGGGGTACAGAGTCCCTTGGTAGCAGAGGTTAAGTATGGACTACAGGCTTTCATTTTTACCACACTTAAATCATTTACATGATAAAGTTAAACGGTTTACCTTTGCTATAATCAGAATAACAAGATCGGAATGGGATTTGAAAAGAAGGGTACTCTATTTATACTAAGTTGTTTTTACCAATTGTAACATGTGTGTTACAATTGGTAACAGAATTACAACTGCACAGAATGAGATGGTGAACCTAGGCCAGGGACTAGGGGATTGATTTATGATTGCATTTTTCTGCAACGTCGGGCCTCACCAGGGGTCTGACGGCTAAATGGCCAGAGGAACAACGGTACACGGCATCACACACAAGATCCATATACTTTTAAATCTCTGGCCTTTACAGCAAACTGTATCATACCTCAATGTAAATAAATTTTCTGTTTATACTCCGGAACGACCAAACGGTCAGAGGAGTTCACAAGATAGACAGAAAACAAGAAACAGCACCGTATTCAGAAGTTACGGCGTTGAACCCGGTCACTGAAGGCACGCGTACTTATGCACCCGCGGCCCTGACCACTAGGCTACGGCGGCTTTATGGGGGAAACCCTGGTGCCGTTTGACCCTAAATACACTTCACATCACCGGTTTCACGCTTTAATTTCGGCACCCAGGATACTATTTACTGGTGGCAGCCTATTTTATCAGCGGTAGTACGCGTAGAAAAAGCCCTTAATTGGAAAGAGCAACAGCTACACTTTTTTTATTGGTGTAAACTGAACATGCTGTCTCCTCCGCGAGAGGATTCTAATGAGCGTGTAAAGCCTTCCAACGCCGTATTTATAGAAACTGCTGATGCAATACCTTGTAATTACTGTCTGATGCAATAGAAGCGTTATCTGACACAATACCTTTTTTGCTTTGCGACAAACAAAATGATTGTAATCAAACAATATCTTATACGTTTCACTACAATTGATACTTTTTTTTAAAGTGAGGCAGTTTTTTTGTCCTCCACTGTAATACAGTTCACAAGTGATTCTTAGCGTATTTGTAAAATAAACAGAGCAAATCTGAATTGCATTCTACAGTTCTTGAATTTTCAAGAACAACTACGTTAACGTTTCGTGATGATATCGGAAAAATTGATGCAAAATTATATTCGATTGACGTAAACACATTCGTGACACAATCGATAAATTCAGAAAATAACATTTATTATATAATAAATATTTTTATATTTATTTAAAAATATGAAATACTTGTTGATTTACAGGGTATTGTTAATCACATTTAGTCTGTAGTAGGATGGTGTCATTAATTCATGCGTTTAATGGGTTCTCTTCTAGAAACTCTACAAGTCCGCAGAGAACACGATCACTGTCGATTAGAAAAGGCTGCAGTGCAGTATTGTTTTATATACAGGTTTAAATAGGCTAAACGTATCATACAATGAGTATAAAATGAATTTCTTGTTTATAAAGTAATTTCGTTATTAATGAAGTTTTGTATCAGTTGTATCTGACTCCTCGATGATTACTCAATCATTTTCTTACATTACCAATTTTTATCACTTACATCAGTAAACTTATTTCAGCTCTTATTATACTTTTTATATATTTGTTTCTAGCCATTAACACATGAAGTGTATTATAACTGGTATCCTCTTACCTCAGTAATATTTACTGAAAATCACTCATTTTACCTTAGTTACACTGTAGTTATCGTCTTAGTCATCCCCTTTACCACCCTTATGTTATTTCATTAACATTCATAACAACTTATCTCAATCTTAGTAACTAACTTGCCTAATACAACAGGAATGTGTGTGGTTTTTTTTTTTTTTTTTTAAGGACTATCACTCAATTTTTAGGGTTCAGGTTATGAGTCTGAGTTCAGGATTAGAGGGAAAAAAAAAAAAAACAGGAACAAACTTTCGTTCCGGAATGGCCGCTACTTCCAATTTCCTTGCGTTCAGGCTTCCTTCGTTGCAGATAGGCTTTCTTCCATTTCTTGGGCACTCTGATTTCCTTAGTGGCAAACAGGCTTTCTTTCTCTTAATTTTTTTTTTTTTCTCTTTATCTTGCTACCACGAGATGTGAACTCTGACCTCCAAAAAATCCACTTTCATCTGCAAACTCACGACTTTCTCTCCTAGACCATACAAGACTGGACACTTGCTGAAATTACTCCCCCCACCCCGAACTTTTCTTTTCCCCTTAAGTTTGGAACGTCTTCCCCAAGGACTCCAACCAATCCCCATACTCTGCTTAATTTTTCATTCCTTCATATTTAATAAACACCTCACCACACCCTTCTCTAGAAATTTCTTATTTTTTTTTCACATGGCAGTATGGCCCTTTCATATTTGCCAATCACCTCCAAAACACTCAATTTCGTGTTCACACTGTCTCTGCTAAATATGACCAACTTGCCAAAATATCAGCTACCCTGACGCCGTTTTCTTTTCAGACGAACACTGGACGTCCACTCATTTCCTATTCCATTTCTTCCTAATGGTGGCTTAGATCTAAAGAGACCCCTCATAATCCCATTTCAGGGTCCTGTTGTTCTTGCCCTCACAACCCTTTTCTTGCCTGTTTACAAATGTACCCCTTCCCTAGTGCTGACCGCTGTCCATGTTTGCTCTCTATATTACTCGAAATTACTTTTTTTCGTTTAGCTGCTATTTAACATCTAACTTTCCCATCCCGAAATCCAGTGTTTCTTCAAACTTAACCCTTATTCACATTAAAACTAAATATCCAATCTTAATACTTACTATCTTTAACGTAATACTCGGGCATTAATGCTAATTCTTACTTTCCATTATCCTTCCCGGATTTCTTTTGGCAAAACAAATATTTCTATTATATTTGTAAGATCTACATCCTACCAATGCCTTAAAGGAATTTCGTTTGGCACTCGATAAAAAGATAACATTTGGTGTTAATAACAAAAAATTATTAAATTTTTAAATTATTTAAATATTTTTAAATAGTTTTGATGTAACGTTGTAATGTAATGTAAAATCTATATTTATTCTGTAAGCATCTACTATTAAGTGTCAGTCTCCAAATCCTTCCATTTCCAGATGGGATACCGATTTGAAATTTGGTATAAATATAGGCGATTGGCTACAATCCTATGTTCATCCCATTTCTTGCACATGAGCGGATGAAATCTAATTATAGAAACTATTATTACATAAATTAACTGCAACCCGCTGTTAGTATTTTGATAAATGTCCTTATAAAAAATTGACTCTTTTGTAAAATTTTTATTGTTAATATTTTAATATGACGATAAAAACATAAATATTCTGTGTTTTTTGTGTTTACATTTATCTTTAACTTTTCCCTAGTAAAAATATTAACTCAATAAAAATACCTAAAATTTTTTTCTATCTGGAAGTGGACTCAGGAATGTTTCTCTGCCCGGTGCGCCAATATACTTCGGGCTGGCCCTGGGTGCAATATACCGGTCTCTAGACTGTAAAGAGTCCCCAGATAAAAAAAAAAAAAAAAAAAAAAGGGGGCGGAGTCCTCAGTCCAGGAAAACTCTAGGACAGACAAAGTGCAATTGACAGAGAACATATCTTTTATTTGTGAAAAACTACAAGATCAATCGTTAAATGCGTTCTTACTTCTTTGGCATTATGTCCCTCACTTTCTAATTTGTTCAGAACTGGCTATTAATTCACGCAAGTTTAATGTGCGTAGTAACGCACATTAAACTAAAAAATTAAGCTAAGCTATACGTACGATCTAGTGCGTAGTAACTTGATTCTTTCAGCTTTTTTACATTTTGAGAGTTAAATTAGTCTCTTACCATTTCATTAAATCGATTTAAAAGATTCTCTCTATTTCTTCTGAAGGTCTCAGATTACTTCTGCGACTCCAACAACTTTTATTTGATTACTTTAAAGTAATATGAAAGGTAACTACATTAGTGTACCACAGAATTGCTTTAACAACAATTGCCTGTAGGATGTTCAGTATTCTAAATGTTCTACATCGTTTTGCAAGTACACGATATCGGGACAGCACTGGTTACTCTTTCTGTGAGAGTGAGAATTACTGTTGATTTTTCTCTCGATTGCTAGTGAGCACTCTTTTATGGAACTCAGAAAGAAAGAGATACGCAGAGGTACTTACAATGTGTATCATTTATTAATGGCCTTCTATTCCCGTCCAGTAGAACCCAGCATGATTAATTAGTTGCTGTCAAGCCTTTCTATTAAGTCCATTCCATTAGCGAACAAGTTTCACCTCCATTTTACTGGGATGGCTGAGATTTTGTTTGACAGCCGGAAGCGACAAACTGAGTGATCGCCACTTCCAATCATTGCCTTGGATGATTAACATTGCAGGTAGGTTTTAATTAACCGTCTGGATTAGCAATGGGAAATACGTTCTCTTTGATCGCTGGTATGTGATGTACAAGAACTAAGGTAAACTCCTTGAATACTAAAACTTGGTGGAAGTTTTTTTTTTTTTTTTTGGCGTGCGTTCGTGAAAGCCCAGGCTTACTTACAAAGAAATAAAAGGGCTATTCAGGAAACAAATGTCAGCTGCAATTAAAGACGTCTCTAACGTCTGTCTTGTTCTCTTCGCTAGAAAGTTTTATTGTCTTTTTTTCTCATTCCTTTAGTGCCTTATTGTCTAAGCCATTTCTTCCGTTTTTTTTATTTTTTTATTTCATCGATTCTCCTCCCTCTTACTTCTCATTTTTTATGATGATAAAATGTATATGTACGCATGCATCTCTCTCTTCCCTCCACGCTATATTCATATTTTAAAGGGAATCTCACTTACAGGTGTTAGTTCCATTACTTTTAAAAATAATATCATGCGCTTAGATTTGAAGTCTCAGGAAGTTTACTGAGAAAGAAGCGATATATTTTACCCAATTGTACAGATAGATTATATATAGTAGCAGAAAATAATTTTGCATATGAGTCTGGAAAGGTTGTAAATTGTTCCCTTTTACCACTTTTTTTTTTTGTTTAGTACGTAAAAATTGTCACATGCAACGAAATTTAATCTACATCAAACAAAAAAACGCAAAATGCTATCTTTCTCATTTCAGACTAAGGAGATGATAAATATTTTTAGTGTTTCCTCCTCATGGCATTATTATGTTTCTATCTGAACTTTTGTAAGGTGTGACATATTTAATAATCTACTTCTCTCATTCAAAACCCGTTGGTTTTCGCTTTCATTAATTCTCGATTTTTATGGTTGTTAGCTTTTTTTTAACCTTGCGGTTTACGTAGCATTTTTAAATTAATTTTCCTCAAAACCTTGACGAGTTATCCTTCAATTTTCATTTCAAGGAACATGCACCACGTCACCTAATGAGATTACTCTTTCATCGATATAAATAAGCATTTCCTTGCATAATTATGCTAGTTAAAGATTAACAATTTAGGTTAAAACGTATATTTCAAACACGTTTCCCCTAACGTCGGTTCCTCTCACAATATGTATGGAGATTTGTCAACTCGTTTTAGAGAAGAGTTCGAATTAGGTCGGATACTGGAAGAATTATTAAACGCCTCTTCAGTCTAAGCTACAATTAGTCGATCTGTAGAAATACGGTATTTCACCCCACACAGCATGAAAATTGGCTTCTAAACACAACGGTACAGATATGATAAACATGGGAACCAGCAAACGATATGGATTGGCGCACTGTGACCAAAGCGGTCAATACGCCAGTGGTCAGTCCCAAAAACAATCAACATGCCCCTACTGAGAGATTTCTGCCGTGAACAAATACTGTTCCTATGAGAACGTGTATGGATTTCAATCCTGATCAATGCATGTCTCCTGTAATTGTTACTCATTTACTGGAAGCTTACTTTGGTAAAATGAATAACAACTATTGTTGCATAATTACTTACTGAGGCATGCTTATCTCAGATATCTTGAAATCCATTGCGACATGGTGGTTTGGGGTAGTGAGCTCGGGACCATCCAATGACCGCAGCACATCTCAATCAGTATTACTGACATTGCCACTGGATGGCTGTGACCACTTAATCAGATCACACATTTGAGATATTCATTGAATGTTTAAGGAGCCCGGGTTTTCAGGGCGCTAAACTAAACAAACCAGTCTTTTTGCGGTGAGACTTCAATTTGGAATCCGTTTGCTATCTGAAATAGAGTATTAATGGGTGATCGCCCATATATATAGACAAAATTATGAGGATATTCCTGTGTTAATGAGTTATAGGGACTCTACGCCCGTACTAATTGCACAGGCCTGAAGTTTGGATCTTACTCTTAGTCTGCGTTCAGACTCCGAATCATCCGCGGGAGGAACTTTACGTTAACGCCTTCATAACATGGCCCAGTTATAGTGCCTCACGGCTTTGGCACAATTCAAAATAACCCCATCCAAACAAAACTGGTCTCTACTCTGAAAACATTGCTAGAATCTTTAGAGAGAAACCAAACACTATGTGAGTGAAGGGTAGTTGTTTCGCCACTTGTCCTGCACTTAAATATTGAAGAACACTACTCAATATTCGTGTATGTATCCAAATATTAACTACATATAAAGAATGTTTTGTCTAAACCATCACATAATATTCAAGCAGAATGAACCAGTTCAGTTAAAATAACACGAGACTGTGACGCCTCATGGCCGTACCACAATCAAAACAACCATATCCAGCAAACAAAACTGGTTGCTACATTATGACAAAATTAACTTCATCGCAGGGGAAATGTCTTTAATATGGACAAAGCTCGGTAATGATTTCGGCTTACTGTTTTATGATAAGTAACATAATCCTTCTTCACGGCAATCAGTATAAAGTCATTACAAAAGCAGTAGCAGAAATATTGTCTTTAATATTTTCAGTGGTAACGGCAAGGTAGGACCAGAAATCTGTAAAATGGAATCTTGTTTCAATTACTGTAATCTTTGGTTCCCATGGAATCGTAATAAAGGAGAGAGATTTTATTCGATCTTTAAAAGAAATATAAAAACTTTCTATTCATTCCCAACAACTTTCTTCCACTAAAAAGAAAACACGTGTTTGTTGATCGTCATGTTCTTTTTTTTTCTGTTACTTGTTACATTTCACACTGGAAACACCCGTTGGTATCGCTAATAATGGAAATCCTACGGTAAAGTGCATGGATGGATGGATGGATAAGGATCTTTCTTACATCCATTGCAAACGGAAGATCACTTTAGCAATTTCGACATGTTTCGTGTTGCTTTGAGTCCTAAACAGATACAAAACCTTCGCTCGTTTCTTCCGAATTCTAAAGAGAATTCATTAGCAGATTTCTGTTTTCCATTGTTAACAGCTGTCAGATCGTGCTTCATTTATTAGATAAGAAATATTGCCTTTTCCTTTAAAAAATGCCTTTCCTTCGAACTCTGGCTAAAAAGAGAAATCGGAACACTTCAGATTGTAAAAAGCGATTATGTTTATATCCGTTTTGCCTTTGAAAAGAAAATCAGTTGACAGTTAAGAAATAATACGAGACACCGGAACAAGGATAGCTCAAATTCTTTCTGAGAAAGTGATGGAATGTATTAAAGATAGAAATTGGAATATAATGGGTTTAGTTTCAAAGTTTGAATAATGCCAAGTGGGCATTATTCAAACTAAATTTCATTGAAAACTAAAGACATGAAAAATTTCGGTAATAGGAATGGTAAATTAAATGTATTTTTTATAGTTTAGTATGCTTATTCATTTATTATTATTATTATTTTTTTATCATCCGGAAAAGTAACCTGTTAAGTTAAATCTGTCTCTGGATTCCTCAGTAGATGATTTAATTTGATTTCGAGAAAATTTTCGTTGTTTCAGTAAGAGAAAGAACAAAACTGGGAAAGCGGAGTAAATATTTCATGGAGTTGACTTAAACGCATTTCTCATAAAGAAAAAAAAAAAAAAAAAAAAAAATATATATATATATATATATATATATAATAAAATATGCCAATGGCTTATAGCTACTCTCATACTTTCATAGGAATATGTGCCAAAGTCTGTAAGGTTTTGTATGGATGTCGAGTTCTTTAAGACAATTAGCGATGAATAATAAATGTTCTGCTTGTACTCCATCGAAATTATTAGTTGTAAACTCCCTGACCTTCAAAGGTCAGAGGAATTTAAAATTAATAATTTTGACAAGAACATAATCACTCCCTGTATTTAGGGATCACGTGGGCTCAAACCACGGTCAACTCAAACGCCAGGGCCGTCTTTATCCTGCCGAAAGTCCCCGGGAACTTGGAATGAGGGCGCTCTTTTTTGTAATTAATATTTGTAACATCGTTTGCAAAGCGCTCTGTTAAGCTGTATGCTTTTTTAAAATTCCCAGTAAAGTATTATTTATAATATTACTCAATTACTAAAATAGTAGACAGTAAAACTTATTCCTACTAAGAATTTCTGCATATACTCCCTCCAGCATGGCCACTTTAGGTCAGAAGAGTACGCATTTTGACAATTCTTTAGGTCAGAAGAGTATGCATTTTGCAAGAATAGAATTGCTAACCGTGTTTAGCGCTCACGCGAGTTCGAACCACACTCTACCGAAACGCTTGTACTAATGTACTTTTGCGTTAACCATTAGGCACATCAGGCCATTTATGGGTTTGTACAGGATAACTATAAGATTTCTGAGCGATCTCATTCAGGAAAGCGGCCGAGGCGCGGAGCCAAGGGGTCCGCATAAACATGATCTTTTTTAATATAATTTCTTATTACTATATTTTAAAGAATTGAAATTCATATTTTCTGGCTAAGTGACCCTTTCAAAATAATTACCCTTCGGACGATCGTCAGACTAGATAGCCCGCATAACTGTCACCTGAAATACCTTCTTTTGGGGGTACCTATAAACCGATGCTCCGGGCAAGGGCTAGGTAGATCCACGTGGAAGACGGCTCTGACTACTGCAGCTCGATGACCAATTGTTTTTAAATAGCTGGCCCATCCTTAAATGATTAGTAGCATACGATTGACTGTACATTCACTCACTCATCAGTGACACGAATTTTTCCCTGTCGTTAATAATGCATCGTTCAGGAGCTAACTGAAAGTCCAAAGCGTACATCAGTAGAGATAGAAACATACCGTAGGAAGTGCAGCAACATAGGTTAGAGCCATGATTTCGGAATTGGAGAGAGAGAGAATGATCTTGATGTCATTGCTACCGCCACAGAATGAACGATGGATATTTCTCGAGGAAATGCTCACTGGTTGACAAACAGCTAAGGAAACAAGCGTTAATTATAAGCAATTTGGTATATATTACTTCGTGCAGTGAGAGAATGGTGAAGGTAAGAATGAAGAAGTCCCCGCGCAATATAATGCGGCGTTACTGATACCAATTTCTAATTAGGTATGCAATCCCCTGGTTATTGGGGAAAAGAAAGCAAAGAAAATTATTTTCTTGTGATGTTCAGTCAACAAGGCTTCTCGCCTGGGATGACACCCTTGCTTGACCTAAGATCACAAGAAATAGTTTCCTGTAGTCTCATGAATATCGGTAGTGAATCATCGAGGATTGGCAAAGCTTTTACTGTTCCAGCGAATTTTGGTTAGAAGGCGGCAAAGTTCGGTCAGTTATGCCACTTTCATCATGAATGGTGAAAGTAATGCGGGCGGCGTTATGGATTGGGGACTGTTTTGTTGAGAATCACTACAAACCTTGAAATGTGCAATAACGACTGATGCAATAACATTAATTAGAAACAATGTTATAAAGGACGAAAAATGCAAAGAAGATAAACTTTGCTGGATCGTTAGTGAGAGGGATATGGGGCGAACCCCTCTTGTTCGCTGATTTTAATAGCGTTCTTCGAACTATGCAATGAGGCACAAGTTAAAGCTGCCTTTAAAAGAACATGTGGGAAACTTTCTCTCTGGCCAGATAACTTCCAGAATCTCAATACAATCGAACATTTATGGAATGAAGGTACAGAACTTGAGGGTTGTTTTGTAAGCAACCGGCAAGGCTATACCGTAGGCAGTATTGTGTCATTATGTTCACTCCACGAATAAAGGTCGATTATTCAAACTCCTGAAAGCTCAGCACGTTATTAGGTGAATGCTCTTATTATCTGTGTGTTGTGCGAATGTCATTGAAGTGTGTGTTATGGTGTGCATTGGGCTGAACTAAATTTTGTTGCTTCTGTAAAGCATTCATTTACAGTTTAAATAACTTGTTTCCGTTTAAAAAAGAAAAAAAAACCCTGCGAAAGGCACCTGGACTCAGTGACTACAAAATGGAACATTAGTATATTTTAAGTTGTCCTGAAGTAAAAGCAGAAAACATCAACAACATTGAAATGATTCAGATCTAATATCCTTGAGGTAAGAAGAATGTTATTATAACTTTCGGGCAACATGACTTTTCTTTTAAACTCTGGGAATTTTCAAGGATTACTTATGTTGTTATTGGTTGTAGTAGATAGGGGTGGGAGTGTGAACTTTTACTGAATGTGCGGAGGTTAATGAGATCAGCGGATCGAAAATTTCCGGTGCTTATAATTATCGTATTATTTAATAGTTTTCCGACTTTTTTTTTTTTTTTTAAATATCTAAGTCATGTGAGAGGCCGAAAACAATCCTTGGAGCTCGGGAGGATTGAAAATATATCTGCCGTTTTCAGTTTCAGTGTTCTCTGTTCATAACGATGCGCTGATATAAACAACACACGAATAATTACACGATCTGTTATCATAGATGGGCATATTTTTTTCAAAACCGTATTGAAATAACAGCGCAACAACAATACTCTTTGGGATCCATACCGCTTGTTTGTTTTTGTTGGATTACTTTAAAGATGGATAGGAAATTGAGAAAATTAATTAAGCAGAAACGAGGTGTATTGCAGCAAAGTGACAGCCGAAGAAAGCGCGGGGACGACCATCAGCGATGACATATAAAGACGCATTAAAGAAGGTGGGTAGATAAAATTCACTGAATAGCTTCTAGTGGTGCTGGAAGGAAGATTTTTTTTTTTTAAAAGAAGCGTTTACGGAGGAAGAAGCACTGATACTGTAATCCCCGCACATCCCTTAGGGAATCTGAAGGCCATTATATCGGTACATATGCCGTCTAGATCGAGATGGCTGCGCTTTAGCTGCGCACGCTACTTCTTATCGTTCTTTGTCCCCGTTTTGTCCTTTGGGTGGTGTGGCTTATCAGCAAGATCCGACACACAATCTCTGTAATTCAGGAAGAATAGAGTCAGGATGCTCTAGGCAAGTCGTAGGGCACACCACACATGCGCAAAGAGATAAAGTACCTGATGCGGTATGGTTAATACCGCTGTGTTTTCTTTGTTGCTGACTGAAAATCGTAATACAAGAAAGCGGAAAGTTTAAAGAAAGCATATGCTTTTAAGTTACGAAGCCGAAGTTTTAATCGCTCGTTAATAATGGCGAAGCATTAAAATTTCCGTTTATTAGAGAGGAGCGAGAGATTCAAAATTAGGGCTAGTCAAAACTCGTCTTACTGTAACGGCTATTAACGTTTATCAGCTGAAATCTGCAAAGCAGTTCGGTTTCAGTGAACAGAAAACTAGAATAACATCAGGAAGGTCGTTTCACGACTAATAAAGTTGTTCATTAATTCAGGATGCAAGGATTAAAGTAAAATGTACTATTTCTTCTGCGAGTCCACAAATACTGTAGATTAACTATATCTATGAAGAACCAGTTGATCTATTGGTCTTAACCAGCACCATATTCGGTGAACACTATTAGCATAAGTAAGCCTGACTCAAGGTGTCAGCTTTTGAACAGCACACTCGGGATTCCTGGACTGCACACGTTTTTCACCGAAATTAGGCTATTAAATGTTAACAGGAAATGGTAAGTATTCAAAGACAGCGCCTCTAATGAGAATAAAATATTTGACATTTCAAACTTAAAATTGAGTAGGTTAATTTTAAGCTAACATAAAGTGAATTTTAACTAGAGAATACGCGGGGAAAACATTAAAAGCTGTAGGGCGCAAAATTGAACAGCACAAAAAGCTGAAATACAGCAGTGTAAACTTTATAATTGGTATAAAAAAGATTGAATTTAGTTAAAGTGAAATCTAAACGAAAGGAAAAGAGGGATTTTAAAAAGGTACTTCATCTGGGCAGGTTAAATAACATGGAAGAGGGGGCGGCAGAAGTGGAGAGCTCCAAGTGGCGAACGCAAAAAAAGGGCTGGAAACTATAGTGCTAACTATAATGGCGCTTTTCTACAGTTGGGAGTAAAATATGTTAAATGTTCTTCTTTCGATATGTCACGATAAATTTCCTGTTATTCTTTTTCTCTATGGGCTGACTTTATTTTAATATTTCAATTTTTTTTTCTTACATTTCACGTCTTCGATGTTTAACAAGGATATTTATCTTATTTTATTCCCCAGCTCTAAAAACGCGCCATTATATTTTCAGGATCATCTTAGAACAATACAATTAAAATGTAATTACTAGTTTTCTCTGCGATTTTCTTACAAGGTTACTGGCCATTTAACAGCTCCATTATTGCAATAACAACTAAAGCAATAAAAGAGTTGTTTTGAATATTTCTTTACATGCGTTATTAGGGTTTTGGCCACTCGTAGATTTCTGTGATTGTTGTTTAAAAGTATTGGATTACAGCACTATAGCTATGGTAGGGTTTGCATCTTTGATGTACAGTACAGGTTATTGTCGTAGAGTGTTAAGCATGTCAGCAACTTAGACCATATTGCGCCGTTGTATATTATGTCTGTAGGAATGCGTGTTCATGGGCCGATTTGGAAGGCTGTAGGGCTGAAAGACTCGGAATAATTCAAGGGGAACCCTACTTCCTCCGCTTCAGATCAGCTGTCTACATCCTCGATTGAAGAGGACTTTAGAAATTCCTCCATTCATAGATGGGAATCGAACCCGGATCTCTCTCTCCAAAAGAGTGATACGTGGAGAAGCCACTATATTGTCATGGAGAACTATAGCACAGCCAAAAAGAAAGACGCAAAATATTACGAAAAGACACCGATTTACCCGAATCTCGATGTGGAACGGGGCCCACATCGAGATTCGGGTTCATCCCCCAGAGCCAACAACAGAATAAGTTTCAGTTAAATTATTTACAATATACAGTACTTTTGACATTATTTACAATATTATACAGACATACTTTTTGACTTTATTATACTGCCCATATTACTGTGCAGTTTGCCTGGTTGAGGTTAGGCAGTCAAGGATCTGTCTCCGGTATTTATGATCCTTGGCAAATTTGCAGAGGTCGCCGTCGATTGCTTGGACTACTGCTAATGTACTACTAATTAGTTATGGGTACTTTTTACAGGTCAGTGCCACCACAGACAGCCGTTTCGGTGCTTGTTGGCACCGAATAGTTGCCAAACAAGCACCGAGTAACATTCCAGTGCCAGTATAAACCATAAATGGGTTATCACATGCTCGTGCTAATATTATTGTTTGAGAGATCAATGCCTTTTCGTAAGACTTTGTTTTTCTTCACCTGTGCTATATAAGGAGGGTGCGAAAATAATATTGCCATCCTGTCTTATTTACAGGCATATTGTTCAATGGTTTCTTATTTCATATTTGAAATAAGAACAGTATTGTACTCATAGATGCCCGATCATTGCCATGTTAAAAAAGGAATTGTAGAAATACTGAATTAAAAATAAAACCAATATTAAAGACAGTTTATGAATATAGACAAAAATGAATTCAACATAGACTGGGAGATGATAGACTACCAGAGTTTATCAAAAATTATAAGATATAAAGAGAACGAAGAACTGGCAGGCCAAAGAAGAAATGGCATGAAGTCAGAAGAGTGTAAGGGGCTTAACTCCCCAGAAGGAGATAATTGCCATAAAGAACTTTTTATTGCATACAAAAGGCACACGCCGTACACAATACCCTTCAGGCTACAAGCCAAGAATTTGAAGTTGCATTTATATATGGTCAAGGTTAACATTTTAACAGTTATTCATGTAATAATTGAAAAACAGGATGTTCCTTGTAATTTTTCTGTAATCCGGCGTGATTTTAATTTGTAAAAGCATATGTATGATTACATCCAAACTTCCACAACTCTTAATTATGTCGCGTAGTTTACTTGAGTTGGTTCGAAATATCGATGTGAACTTGCCACTGCTCCTCTTAGTGTGGTTGGTTGTGGACGATAATACTTTGCGTTGGTTCTTGCATGTTTAAAAAAAAAACACTAATAAAAGTTAGCACTCAATGGTAACTAATAAAGTTAGCTTTTATAACTAACTAATAAAGTTACTCAAAAGCACATTTCATTAAAAAGAAAAGAAAAAGAAAGCGCGTGTGTGTACCCTGTATGCACGAAAGATTTTTCATGTGAAAACATCTTTGACGAAAATGTGAAACGGAAATGACGCAAAATACGTTATTTCCAAAATGACGTTAACGCAGTCACTATCGTTGATTCCGTAGCGTAAGTAACGAGGTTGGGCCCCCTACTCACCGGTGGAAGGTTTATCCTGAAGGTGATGGCCAATTTACTGTTGACAGTGCCACAGCGGCAACGACGTTCTTCGACTTCTTACTCCAACTTTGGAGTAAGAAATCCAAGCTGGAAGAGTTTTAAATAGTAATGACAGTTAATGACTACTATTACTACTAATTCTTCCAGTGACGATAGTTAAAATATTAACTATTATTACTACTGTTAACGATCCGGCGAATATTCCTCCTGTTCCCTGTTAGTAGTAAAAACTATATACACAGTAGACTTTCAGAATAACGGCACCTTTGGGGATTCAAGATGCCGTTATTTCGAGTTTTCCATTATATAGCAAGTTTTATTTTTAATATATTTAATGCAGAGATAATGAGGCTAAATAAAAAAAAAAAAAAAAAAATAGAGATTAAGCACGCAATTTTGTAAACTGCACATAAAAAATATAAACAGGTTGACGATCCAATACGCCTGTTCTATTTTCTGTTATTTTTATATCAAGTCTGCTTTAATGTTGCTTTAATGCTAAAGTCTGCTTTAATGTTGCTTTAATGCTAAAGTCTGCTTTAATGCTTCTCTGTCTGAGGTTTGTTAGCTTTAGAAGTCATAGTGAGGGTTTTTTAATTTAAAATAAATGTAAAACAGCGGTATAATCCATAATATCCGATCTCAATCTGCCGTTAGCTCGAATGTTCTGTTATTGTGGTGCCATTATTTTGACAGTCTACTGTACTATACATTATTAGTTTTAGTGAGTATAACTACTAACTGTATGCCACTATAACTACTAATCATATACTAGTGGTCTGCAAGTACCTTGGCCTCAGGCCGGGTAATACAAACGATATTCGGACTGGGGTCCGGTACAAATAATCGAAATGAATTGTTTCAAAAATTTCAAGCTAGTCCTCATCTTTTTTAAATATTTTATGTATTTAAAATTTTAAAGGTATTTTAAAAAAAGTGTATTAGTTGTCTGTTGGCACTTTTAATTGGCCAATAAGGCACACTTCGCTAACGTCTCCAAAATTCACCGAAATTGTATTCTTTCATGGAAATAACCCGCCAGCAGTGCAAGCTCGGAAAGAAATTTTAGTGCAGTGCAAAAGCGTCAAAAGTAGCGACGGTGTTGACTTTTTTATTTCTGCACAACAATTTGCAATAAAAAGCGTGTGAAGAAGTGGCTGGTAGAGGATGATATTGATATTCGTTTTGGAATTATATTAAGTATGTTAGATTTATTACATTTTCTTTTTTTATAATTAATATTGATGATTATTTTGGATAATTATTAATTATATCTTTCTGTACATTAAAAATTTTCCTCATAGTGATATTTATTCGAACTAATGGGAGAAGAGGCGGTAGATTACGTCACTTATTCGATCCAATGGGAGAAGAGGGCGGGGCAATTACGTCACTACAAATGAGCAGTTAAATAATTACATTGTCTTCTATTGAAAGACAGCTGCCTCCATAGCATTCCCCAACCTTATGCACGTGCTTGATGTCTAATATATGACCATGCTCTGAATCATTTGATGTTCCGTTGTAATGTCAGCTGATGAAGGGACCTGATATAGTTTTGTATATTTGTAAATAGTTTAGTATTTTGTAAATATTTTAAACATTTGCTTAGTTTGCAAATATTTTAGTTTACATAGGTCACTTAATCCTTTTGCTGAGTAACCTATCTAAATGCAGGTAAATAATTACATAGTGATACTTAATCCACCTTGAATGCCGTGTAGTTGGAGTAGCCAATATAGAAGAGGGATGTGGGTTACGTGGTACAAGTGGGAAGGGAAATTACGTCACTACAATGCATAGGTAGATAATTATATAGGTCGATTTCCTGAGTAGATATCGATCAGTGCATTTCGACAGGTTTGTCTTTTACGTAGAAAAGATTTGACTTATTTCGTCATACCTCTACATTTTACGTAGAAAAGCGTGCGCGGGGGTTGGCGAGCAGGGGGCGAAAACCCCTGGTAATTATTAATATTGAATGTTGAATCTTAGTTTATTTCTTCATTATTATGAAACTTCAGAAACTAATGCTAGCGATTTTATTTATATGAAAAGTTTCAGTCGGGCCGGGATAAAAATCGGTTCTGGTGGCCTCAAATTCGGGCTCGGATCAGGTCGGGCAGTCTGGACTTCGGACTGGACTGGACCACGTTAAGCGAGGAAAGCTTTTATTCTTGCATAATATTACTACCCGCTACTTACTCTATCGAATCAACGTTAGTGACTTAGGTAACGTCATTTAGGAAGTGACATTTCCGTTTCTTAATATGTTGGATGTAACGTTTTATTCTCACCCCACTACTCACTCTACCGAATCGACGTTAGTGACCGATTTAGCATCGTTCATACTAAGAGACGGATGTGGCGTCATTTCCGTAATAAAATTTCATTACCGTTTAGTTTGGCTTCAGTCCGAAAATGTAGTAGGTGCCGCCACAGATGTTTTCACATAAAAAAAAAAAAAAAAAAAAATCTATATTAACTGAACATACAGTATATGTTAAACACTGTATACAACTTTTACAAATCTGAATTCTCTGAGAGATACGAGTGATCCCAGCCAGTATCCTTGAACTCTTCAACAAATTAAGCATACATCCAGGTAAAATTCTGCGAAGATAAGCTTTGCAGAAAGAAAGCCATAGAGAACTCTTGTCAGGTCATGAATCTGAGAAGGACAGATTCACCTGATCATTGAACGTCTGCATACTGAATGAATTTTCACGTCTTCTAGCCGAATGGCCGTCAAGAGGAAGGAATGAACAGTTTCAATAGTATTACACAACTACATTTAAAATTTGACTGCTTGCTACTGCGCATCTAAAAATAATTTGTATAACTTCAGAATATGTATATAATTTTCACCTTCTGTATATAAGTGATTCTGTCAGTTATGCAGGATGAGCAGCCTCTGTCAGATCGTCAGTAAAACGTCAATAAAATTCCTACAATAGTCATGCAACAACTCATGACACAGCGCAAGACTATATCGCTTAGAAGACCTACGAGGGCACACATAAAACCAGCAGCCATTGGGAAGACATTCTATCAAAATATCAGAAGCATACGGAACAAGTTAGACACGTTAGAACAAATGCTCTTGTCATGCTCTGCTGATATTGTCTGTCTCATCGAGACCTGGCTACAGCCACACAAAGAGTCTATAGTCTCTGTTGACACTGCTGGATACAAGACCTACTTTAAATCGAGATTCAGTACGAGGGGCAGCAATGTTTGTACGTGATAACGGATTTCAGATGATCACGGCCTCCTACTCGGATTCGGAGCTTTATGAAGCAGTACTGGTCACACTAGAAGTCCACACTTCACTCTTGGATATAGCTGTGGTCTACATTACTCCTGTACCTAATCGGCAATTTATAAATAACGTAGTAGACTGGCTTCCCAACAAAATACATGTCAGCAACCCATATACTATGTGGAGATTTCAACCTTCAACCACAGCTCAATAACTTGCTAGACGCCATGATAAATAGGCTGCAGCCATGCTCCATCTCTTTTCAATGACAAACTCACAAGATGTGAAAATGGATTAGACCTGATTCATTCGTCCGATAAATGTCTAATTGATGTACCTCAAGAAACGTTCTTTCTATCCGATCACAGTCCAGTCGCTCTCCTGATAATGGTATCCTATATTGACTTCAATGTTAAGGACAAATGCAAGAGCCAGCCTGTGACTTCGCCAGCCTTTCTGGACCCGAAAAAATGCTTATGTGCTGCTAGCTGTATCCCATGGAATTGTCTACCTACATGTGACGCATTACTCGGAAAGTCCATCTTAAGCGGTTGGATCAACTCTGTTGCAGAATTTGCCGCTTCCAAACTTATAAGGATCTCATCAAGATCGAGAGCCTGGGGGAACACGAGCCTAACTGTCCTGTTTAAATTAAAGCAAACTCTGCACACAAACTGTCAAATGATAAACAAGACAGAATTAACTACTCATTTGCCAGAGCGAGATTTAGTAGGAAAAATCTAAAGCAATCAACTGCTACATGAAAGCTACCCCAGTGTATGCATAGGAATGATATATATCAGCGAATTGACGTTGAAGCCTGGACGGACCACATAAGTAGATTATCCAGCATACATTATCAGTCACAAGTCAGAGTTTGAGTGGGCTCCGTTGATTGATAATGAGCTGGAGTCTGTTATTATCACAAAAGAAGTGCTGATACAGAGTATTAACTCCCTCAAGGCCACTAAGACAGCTGGAGTCGATCGGGTTGTTCACTTCGTGGTAAAGTGTCTCAGCTCTTATAAGAAGAATTCTTTATTATATACAGAAAGCACATTGCTGTATACAACTCCCTTCACGGCTACAAGCCAGGGGTTTACATAAAAGAAATCATATAATACAATAAACACACAAAAAAAAAAAAAAAAAAAAGAGCATTATGACTCCTGAAAAGTTTGTACACTGGGATGATGGATTCAGGGCAGTGATGAATAGGTCTCCGGGAGCAGGGTCTACTGTCCTCTAACGTGGTCCTAGGAAGGAAGTCGACCGAGTTCTTTCTGCCTATATTCCTTGTCGACTGCGAATTTGTAGAGGTCGCCGTCCAAGGACTGTATGTCTTGCAGCATTTGCACGGGTAGGAACCGCTCAGTTAGCTTTAACCGGTTTGGAGTGGCCTGTAGGATTGGATTAGCCCTAAGGCTTGGGACCGGGATCCTCCATCCACAGTTAGCCCAGAAATCTGGCACTGAAATAATGCCGACCATCATTTTGATGGCAAAGACGAGTCTTCTCTCGTGAATGATGGCAGGAAGACGTCTCATGTTGAGAGCTGCCGCCATCTGGGTGGTCCTTGGTGTAGAGGGAAGCCGAAATTTCCATATGGCCCACTTCAGTAGCCAGAATTCCCCCGCGAAAATCCGTCTAAGATGGGTCGTAGCAGTTGAGGTCCACACTTCGGCGCCATACAATATTACCGGATAAACACATGTCTTAATATATCTGCACCCAACAGCCTGGTCATGGACGTGCATTAGTTGTTGCTTAATCATCCACCGGAGTCGACAAAACTTTATTTGCAAGTTGTCTATGTGCGGTACAAAGGAGAGCTTTTGATCAAAAATAACGCCCAGATCTGTATGTTGCTGGACGGCAGAAATCGCGCATCCTCTTAAAATGGGTTGTACTATTGTTGGGCTCCGTTTGAGAGAAAGTCAACTGTTTTGACTTCTCAGGATTGATTTGAAGTCCGAAACCGGAGAGGAAGGCCTCAAGGTTCTGGATTTTCTGAAGGATTAAGGTATTATCTAATTGAACCACTGCAAGCTATTTATAATTCTATCCTTGCTATTAGAGTTATTCCCGAAAAACTGGAATAAGTATGCTGTAACCCCTATGCCAAAAACTACTAATCCCAGCCCCATGGAGTACTATAGGCCTCTATCGATGCATCCACACCCTTGAAAATATTGGAGAAAGTTCTACTGCCAAAATTGACGGAACAGATCAACAATTACGAACATTTACCGTGCAAACCGCGATACTGAACGCTTTCTAAACCGTAAACGAAGTTGCAATAATATATGCTGACATAAAGGCTGCCTTCGACAGTGTGAATGTATATGCCCTATTATGTCTGCTGTAACACGACTTCCGAATAAAAGGAAACTTGAAGTTCCTGCAGTCCCTTCTATTCCATTTACCGTTCCATTTACTTCCAACGACTAATCCATACAAGAGTTCCACAGGTGGCGTCTTATCCGAACTCCTCTTTACCGCAATGATGATCCCGTTCTGCGAGAGCAGGGACGATGTATACACGTACGCAGGTGACATTAAGATCTTAACAACGGTCCTTGTCTAATAGTGCATTGGGTGATCAAACCAATCATAAGCTTATGGAGCTATTCATTTACTTAGATAAACTTGGCCTGGCCCTAAATCCGCAAAAGACTGATGGTGTGCTCTCTCAAAAAATCACCAACGCTTGTACATCCAAAAATAAATGGAATGCCTATCCCAATTGTCACAACTCGTAGAGATCTGGGGATAATATCTGACACCAAACTTACGTTCACTTCGCATATTGATTTACTTGTAAAGAGGATTAACTATCTACGTTGGACGTCCAAGCAACACCTTTTACACGTGAGACAACCTGCTACAACCGTACGAAACACAAGAACAACAGTGTATTCGGCCATATTGTACGGTGCTGAATTGTGGGCGTCCCTACCCACATTACGAGAATATATGGGACTGAATTCTGGCTGTTGAAGTGGACCAACAATAAGCACCATCTCCACCATCAGTTAAGTACCACACAGCTTAGGGAACAACTGAAACTACAGCGTTTGCCTGACATCATTGCCAGGAAACTACTGATAACTACAATCAAGATGATGACATGCGTGGTATCCTCGCTGTGCTTCTGGCAGATTTGTGAGTGGCACATCCCGCCATCTGCCTTAAGAGGCACCAAATCCTTGAGGATAAAAGCAACCAGACTAACGATGGCTGATAGGTTCGTACCAGCCAGGGCATTGGAATTGATCTCGAAAAGCTAATAGAAGATCCGTAGTACAGAAAAAAAACCGATGTGGTTCGCTGAGGGTACGGTCGCCTAACAGTTGTGCGCGTTTTTGAGCTGTGTATACTTAATGGCATGCTTATAAATAAATCATCATTTATTGCAAATACAGCAAGCTCATCACAGCACTAGGCTAGGGGCATAAATTCAGTACAAAGGAGACAAGTATAAAAACAAATATATAGCATATTCTATATATATATATATATATATATATATATATATATATATATATATAATTAACGAATATGAATTATAATGATAAAAAATATATATCACAGAACACCACATTTGGCTCTCGGATGTAGTTATTGGGTTTCAGGCAGACATCTGTTTGTATTTCTCATAATTTGATTGAAAATGAGACTCCTGTAGGCAACAAGTGTCTATAGTGTTTTCAGTTGTCTATAGTTGTTATACTGAGAAACTTGCACGGTAACTGTCAAGACTAGTCAGAAATGAAGTGTAAATTTAATGAATCTATATTTTCTATTTGTTTATATTGTATTATATATAAATCCCTTGGCATTTATTGCCGTGAAAGGAATTTGTCACTCACCATGGTAACGCTTTATTTAGTATGGTAGGACAAATAAAGATTATTTCTCAGGTCGAGCCCGCATGTATTATGTAATCCGATGTAGTTGTGGTACCTCAGACTGTAAATAACACCCCTTCCTGACACATAGCCTTCACTGGGTGGTCCGCATTTCGTGGCTAAATAAACCGATAATAATAATAACAGTTTAAATATTTAATTTTTATCCATTTTACTTTCAAAAGACGTTTACGAAGTCTCGGAAAAGTTCGTGATATGAGTTCGTAAATCGAATGTCCGGTGTCAATTTTTGTTCGCGAATTGACGAGTTGCACGTTCTGCCGGAAGCTCACTTTCTGATAATTACATTTAATTATCCGCTCGTTCATTAAAAGTAATTATCTTTTTAAAATTAAAGTTAAATTAGAAGATAAGCAATCGGGTCAGTTCCATAGTGGGAGTTTGTGCAACAAAAGAGTAGTCAGTTTTAAATATATGAATGATGAAGTGGGAAAAGGTGATAAATAGGGCATATTGTCCTTATTTTAACTTGTGCTGCTGTGACGTGTAGGTTGAATAAAAAGGATGCCAGCAGAATCCAAGCAATGAAAATGAAGGTGTACAGGATTATGCTAGCTAAAACTAGAAGAGAAAAAATTGGAAATAGTTCTTCAAATAGGCCTCTGGGGTTGGGAATATTCGCATAACTGCACAATCATACTCCGACCGTTATTAAAAATATAAATAGTGTTATGTTATATTAAAATAATGATGTAGATAAATGAAATAAATAGAATGATAAAATTCCACCAACTGTCTGTACAATAAAATATGAAATTTTAAACTGCAAAGAATTATTTACAATAAACCAACGTAGATAAAATACCGTAGCTTTCAGAGGCATCCGCCTCCTTTTTCAACAGTGAGGTTTATCGTACGGCACATCCTTAAATATCAGCAGGCTCACGGTTCTCAGCACGTGGTTCTACAGGAGCATGGCCAGTATTCTCCTCATGTGCACCGGAACCGGAAACGGCTCGGGAGAGTGCCAGGCGGAACCGCTCATCCCGTCCGAGAACCACCGCCTCGAAGAGAGGAATGCTGATTTCCCCCGTCTCTATTAATGGTATTGCTCTAAGAGGAACAAATCCGCAAGCTCTCGAGCCATTTGCGGTCCCAAAATCTGTGCCTAAGATTTTTGATAAGATAAGCTTGTTTATTCTTTGATTTATTCAAATTCAAAGAGCGTTCCGGACAGAGGGATTCATAATCACAATAGACAGATACAGATACATAATCACAATAGACAGATACAAGAATTCATAATCACAATACATCCGTATTGTGATTATGAATTCTTGTATTATATTATATTCATATTATTATCATTATTGTATTAATTACAAGATGCAACTTGCGTATACTTTTACATTATTTATTCATTGGTTGGATGTTAACCAGTGTACACGTATAGCACATTGCTGCACTTGATTGTATACGGTGGCTGTGCATTTCGGAACTTCATGGCAGGTTAGTTTTTGGAATAATTTTGAGGGTTTTTTAAAATTTAATATAATAGACTAACCAGTATATAGTTATTCATAAAGGCACGTAGGTTTTTATTATTATTATTTTTTTTTTTTTTTTTGTATTTAGTTAAATTTTGAAGTTCATAAGTTCGGTAGCTTAAATTTAACTTCTCTAGTGGTTAAAGTTTGTCAACAATTTCAATTCTGCAATATTTAGTTAATAATTTAAATATAAATGATGTATTGTAATATACACAGTATTCTAAAGTTAAATTTTTTAATCTATTTAACGTTCGAATTTTACCTTAATAATGGTTGCTACAAGATCCACTTAAAATACAGTGTCTAAAAAAATCCTGACCCAGACAGAAATGCCTGCAGGCATTTCTGGTGTGAGAGTAATGAGTTCGTCATTTGTATACCCTGTGGAATATTTTAAGATTGGTCTAGTGGACAAACCTAGCTCAACTGACGATTGTGTTTTTTTTTTTTTTTTTTTTTGAACCCAATGTAGGGAGTGTACTGAGCTCAAATTTAAGCTTCGTACATTACGAGAAGAATTTGAGTCGCCGAAGAAACAAGTGTTTGCCCTAGAAACAAATGTAACTGGGAGCTTGTCAGGGACACAAGTGTCTCGTGACCTGTCAAGTGATGCACTCGTAATTCGAGTCCCAGATAAGAATAGTCAAGTGGTGAAGTAAGTATAGTCGAGAAGGTGATCTAGTTTTATTGGGAGCCTTTATTGTAAGGCAAATTAGTAATATTTTTTGTAATAAAGATAGGTGGACCAGAACCAGGATGTGATGGCCAGGAGCAACAATTAATGACGTTACCAACAGATTGGCAGATTTTAAGTTGTGGGGGGGAGTAAAGAGAACATTATTATTCATGTGGGCAATAAAGATATTAAACGAACACGACCTGACCATTTATTCTATAAATATAGGGTCATGTTAAAAAATGCCGCGGGTTAGGTCTGAATGTGTGTGTGTGTCTGCAATGTCTATCGGTGTGTTCAAACACAATAAGAGAGATTATACGCTGGACGCCATGTAGATTAAGTCAAAACTTGAGGGAATCCTCAAGACCCAAGAGGTGGGGGAGAGGATTTTATCAGCGTGCCCCGCACTTGTAGGTAGAAGGAATATATTTGGTAGAGATGGTATTCCTTTGAACAAAGGTGGTGCAAAGATTTTTGATAGAAATTGAGGATACCGTAAGGATTCAAGAAAACATGCTAATTAGGGCAAGAAGGGTAATATAGATCCGCGTTTATCTGATGATATGTGTCAAAGTAATTCTTGCACTCACTTGAAGGATTCTTGTTGTCACAACAGCCGATGTTGGCAAGGATTGTTGTTAAAATTAAAAAAAAAATAATCATTGAATAAGGATGGCGAAAAGTTGAAAAAAGATTCTGAGTGTAGAGACGTTTCAAATGAGCGGGATATGAAAGATAGGGGAACAAGCCAAAATAACTTCAAGGGGTGTGTCAAATTAGACGAATATTTAATCTTAATCGTATCTGCAATAATGTCGGGAGTGCTGTCAATAAAATGACTGAATTTGAACTCCTGGTTAGGACATCTAATGCTGACATAAGATGGCTAACAGAAACGTGGTGCCACTGGAAATTGGGGATGACGAGTTCCTCTATGTATTTAGGAGGGGTGGTGGTGTCATGCTTCTTATCAAAAGCAGCTTGACCTCGAAGAGACCTTTTGCTGAGACTGAAGTTACGTCTCCCAGCATAGAATCGGTGTGATACGAGTTAGTTAGAAGCAAAGGTAATGTAAAGTGTATTCGTGTCAAATGGCACAAGTGGTTTCCCCATCTCCGCGTAGTATACGTTGCCGCGTGAAACAGAACATTGTTCAGGCCAGAGATTTAAGTGTGTGGATATTGTATACATGTGTAGTGTTGTGTATCGTTGTTCATCTGGCCATTTAGCCGTTGGATCCCTGTTGGGGCTTACCGTTGCTCACACTTAGCTCTGTGGAGCAAGACCAAGGTACCCAGCAGTTTTTGTATTTTGCACCTAATTTCCTGAGATTTCAGTGGCTTGGACTATTATGAAGAAAAAAAAAAAAAAGAATCGCGTGTGTACCCTGTACGCACGAAAGATGTTTTATATGTAAACATCTTTGACGACGCCTGCTAAATTTCGAACAGCTAGAACCGAAATCATGAACGATGTAATTGATGCTCTCGCCCGCTGCTTACTCTACCGAATCAATGTTTGGAGGAGGTTAGGCCAATAGCATAATTATCCATTTGTTGAATAGTATGATTGCAACAATACAGTATTTGTATTTTAACCATACTCTCATGTTGAATCTTCTTACTCTGTCGTGCAGCCTACCAGATCTGCAAGAAACGACAGTATCCACGCATAATACGCTATCGAAACTGAATTCGCTCAGCATTTCAACGAGTCCAAGCGCGAGATGGTACCGCTGCACATTCCATTTCGCAATGAGGAAACAGAAATACTGTCAGATATGAAAAATTTCAAGATCTACGACGACAATGAAGAGCTCTTACTAGATCGTAAATTGTATGAATCGGACTTGGACATTCGCCAAACGATTTAAATATGTAAGACGATGTGTCAAGACAGCGACGACGTTGTCTTGATACATCGTCTAGATAACCCATACGAAGCATGCAGTCAACGCGAATGTGAGAAGAAAACCCCTTTCGAAACTTTTACAATCACCCAAACAGCGAGATGAATGAGGATCTAAAGCTCGCCACGCTCAACTGACTCAGCGCAATTGCAAAGAAACGCGAAAACTTGATGACCAACGGGGTCTTCTGCAACTTAATGAGAATGGCCAATGACAAGCAAAAGATTCTATTCAAAAATGTGATTCGGAGTTTATCTCCCAATCGCGAACCGATTAAAATATTCTTGAACGGCCAAGCTGGGTGCAGAAAAACGTTTATGATTCGCCTCTTGATGGCAATATACAAAAGCTTCAGTAATACAGACGAGTACTGTAACGCCTACATTACATGCGCTTCAACTGGTAAGGCTGAAGCGCATGTAATGATTTTTGATGTGCTCAGAGCTGTTTTATGCCAGATCTGAGCACATCCAAGATAACTTCCCTCAAGATATCCTTTTCTCTGGTTACCAAAAGGTTTCTTCCACGGATGGCAAGGGTTAGCCCAAAGCCACCTAAGTGGTATGTATGCCCGAATCATAAACGTTTTTATGACACCAGATGATTTATGGCAGCTCTGAGCACATCCAAGATCACCTCCCATGATCCTTTACGCGATATCCTCTCCCCACTCCGTTTCTCTTTCTTATGAAACGGAAATTTCATCAAACGAAATTTCCGCGTCGCAAAATCGTGACGACATTGATTTTACTACCGTCGGAAGTTGAGTAGGTGTCGCCAAAGATGGTTATATATATATATATATATATATATATATATATATATATATATATATATATTAAAAAATTGGTAGAACCTAGAGTTGTTTTGACGTTGGAGTTTATCAGCTTTGCATTTGGGACGTTCACGGTCAGTAAAGGAAGAATTGGGGGGGGGGGAGGAGACGGACGATTGGTGGGAACAGGTAGAAGTATCGGAACGAAAGAGAAGGCGACCCCAGAGCTGCTGTGGTCATGTCCAGTCGTGCTGGACGTGTGGTCATGCTGTCTGGTAGAGTCCGCATAGGTGGTGATTGGTTGTCTATCCTTTGTCTTTCTCCCAGGTTCAATCCTGGGAGAGAGGTCCCACCGCAACGGTCATGGTCTGGTCCAGTTTGATGCTCAGTTATATGCAAGGACCCCTGGGCTAACGGCGCACATCATTGATTGCGATTTGTGTTCTCCTTGCAAATAAATCTTGTGAAAATTTGGTTAGCGCACTATACTTGTCGAAGGTGTCCGGGAGATGATGTTCCCGGTCCTGAGGTAAGTAAGTTAGTCTTGTGATTAGGATTCCACTTAGGTCGTTGTACAGCAGGCATTGGTGCATCAAATGTTGCCAGCTCTCACGTACCCCGCACGTGCAGTGTGGATCCTCCAGGAGCCAAAATGCTGCAAGTTTTTCATTGAAAGATCCGTGATCCGTCAGAAGATAAATGGCGTATAGTCGTGGCTGAAGCCAAGGCGATAATTTAGAGTAACCTTTTTGTAAATTCGAAAGAAATTTCTGTGTCACTTCTCCTTTGGTGGTGTTTGTCCAACGGGTTTGCCATTCTTGCTTCAGATGTTCCAATAATCGGGTTTTTTCGGGCTTTCTATCATTTGTAGGTTCGATGGCGTACTCCATGAATGTGACGGGCCTCCCTTTACATATGTAGTATGACAGGCCACATTTGAATCTCCAGGTCCAGCAGGGGAAACCCCACTAGCACCTGGAGCACATGTGTACTGACAGTCCTGCATGCGCGGGTTATTGTTAGGATTGAATCGAGGATTCTTTTATTTACGGCCATGGCTCTCTTGTGGAACCAGGTTGGAGCAGCATATGAGATTGCTGGTATGGTATAAATGTAGCTTGTAGTAGAGAGCGTATTCGCTTTTTCTGGCCCCTGTCGCGTCTTGTAACGCGGGCGACCAGTGCAAAATAGTTTCTAATTTTTATTCTTAGTTGCTTGAGGTGATGTTGGAAGGACAGGTTGTTGTCGAGGGTGACATTTAGATATTTCATTTGCGTGGTGGGCTTTATCGTGGTTTCTTTTATTTTAATTTGCGGTGGTCTCCTGATATTTAAGGCTCCTTTGCGAAGGATCGACGTTTTTGTCAGTTCAATTTGATTGAAGTTTTCTTCCGCCCATTTTTGTAGGATCTCTAGGGCGCGGTTTGCCTGTATCTCCAGTTGGGTCCTGAAGTCTGCCGCCACCATCAGTCCAAGGTCATCCGCGAAGGCTTGACACTTTACTTCTTCCTAAGCTGGTGTTAAGGAAGTCGTCAAAGACTGTTCCAAAGCATGGGATCGAGAACAGCATCGCTGCCGGCATCCTCTGTGGTTATTTCTTGCTTTTCTTTGAAAGGCCGCTATCATTTCAGTTCTTCACTATGACTTCAATTCTTCGTTGGTATGTTTTGATAGTATTGTAGAGGTTTATGGGAGCATTTACTTTACGGAGTCTGCAAAGGATGTTCGGTCACCAGAGGGAGTCGAACACCCAGAAAAATCCACAGCGATCACCAGAAAGTATTTATAAGATTCCTCATGGCTTCGATTGTTGACAGTCTCAAGTATAATAATAACAGTGGGGTGATCAACAGATCAGAAGATTGTGAAGAATATGACGGGTCTTTACATGTAAATAGAATGGGAAGCAAGCCCAAATGTCTTATGGGTGACTTCAATCTGACCCAGACTGATGGGAATAAGTGGGAGGGAACTCACCTTGGTGAAAAATTTTTCGAAATAAACGAGATTTTTATTTGTACCAGCATGTCAGAGATACCAACACTAGAGGTGAGAATATTCTTGACCTCACCGTTAAGCATAAATTAGATGATGCCACAGGACTTAAAATACAAGAACCATTGGCAGTTAGTGATCGTGCAATCGTCAGTTGGAAGATGAAGAAAGAAAGATGTTGCAGTAGTTAAAGGCAAAGGATTTTAACTTCAAAAGAGGAGATTTCAAGAGGTTAAGGCGCTATATGGCATCTGTTAATTGGGCAGATTTCAGAGTGAGGGTGAATACACTTGAATTACGAAATACCTTTTTAAAGCAAAAATCACGTAAGCCAAGAACGCATAAATACCATTAAGAAAATATTGCAGGAGAGAATCCCTCAATGGATGAAAGCAGAGCTGGACAGTCAAATAGAGCAGAAAAAGATAGCAGGGACAGTTTCAGATGAATAGTACTGAAGCATACAACAGCGACAAGTTGATTTGCATCACCGATAAAGTTAGAGGCTAAGACATTTGAGAAAGCACTGGCCAAGAAAGCGAAGAATGGGGATAAAAAAATTTTTTTATGTATGTGAATACAAAGAAGAAAAAAGCGAATCAGATTGGACACTTGTGCACTGGGTGTGGGAAAGTCAGACAACCCTGCTGATGTTGCAGATGAATTGAATAGGTACTTTGCATCTGCTTTTGATGAAGAAAGATCCTTCATGCTGACAAGAGGATGTGCAAGTGAGGTTGTCGTATGAAATTAGTAATTTAGAAATTACAGATGACTGTTTATCAGAAAAGCTTTCGAGCATAAAAGCAAGTAAAGCTTCTGGAGTTAGTAGTAGTGGCATGTGATGCAAGAAAGCATGTGTATGAGCTTATACAGCATCAGCCAAAAAAAAAAAATCACACCATTCCCTCCAAATGCCTGTCCAGTTCCTCCTTACATTTATTCAACCTATCAACTTCCACAACGACAGATGGAAGTTTGTTCCAGCAATTAACCACCCGCTGGCTAAAGGCAAATTTCCGCACATCTATTCTACATCTGTCTTTTCTTAATTTGAATTTATGCCCCCTTAGGTTCGTAATCTGAACAAGTGGAAGGATCCCATCAGAATTCAGCGTGCTCAACCCATTCAAGGCCTTATATATCTCAGTCAGATCACCGCGCAGGTGCCTACTCTCCAGCCACTGCAATTTGCAGAACTTAAGCCTCTCTTGGTAAGAGGATCCGTTCATTCCCCTCACCAATCTTGTTGTCCTTCTCTGTACACGCTCAAGTAAATCTACATCCTTCCTAAAATGAGGCCTCCAGGCCTGTACGCAGTACTCAAGGCGTGGCCTGACCATTACCTTATACAGAGGGATAATCACCTCCTTTTCCCTGCTAGCAAAATTCCTATATATCATTGACAAAAACCCCATGACCTGCCCTAGCAGCCTGTCTGCATTGCTCAGAAAACTTCATATCTGCCTGCACAATTACTCCCAGGTCTTTCATTTTCTACCACCTTAAGTGTAGTACCACACAGCTGGTACTTTTTCTACCCATATGCAGTACTTTGCATTTTTCAAGGTTAAACTTCGGTTGCCACTTTTTAGCCCATCTGCCCAAATTATCTAGATCCTGTTACAGTAGCACACTGCCATTACTGTCATTAACAACCCTGCCAACCTTTGTATCATCTGCAAACTTCGACACTAAGCCTGATATACCTTCATCAATATCATTGATAAATATACAAAAGAACAGTGGACCCAACACCGAACCATGTGGGACTCCACTAATAACATTAGTCCAAGAAGAGCAGCACCCATTGATTACTACCCTCTGTCTTCTCCCACTTAACCATCCTTTTATCCATAGTAGCAACTTACCCTTAATACCATTCTGCTCCAATTTGTACAATAGTCTTTCATGCGCAACAGTGTCAAAAGCTTTCCTGAAATCCAAATAGATATCAAAATTATTTTTTGCATCCAGTTCCTTTGTAACCACATCATAATATCCTATCAAATTTGTCAGACACGATTTTCCCTTAACAAACCCATGCTGTGTCTGAATTATTGCTGCAGTCTTGTCTAGGCGATCCTGCAATGCATCTTTAACCAGTGACTCCATTATTTTAACCGGAACAGAAGTTAAACTAACTGGTCTGTAATTACTCGTGTCGCCCATCGATCCCCCTTTCTGAATTGGGGATACATTTGCACATCTCCAGTCCGTGGGAACCTCCCCTGAGTCCAAGGATGCTCTCATAATTATGGCCAAGGGTTTGCCTAGTTTCTTTGCCGCCTTTAATATAACTGGATAGATCCCATCCACCCCAGGTGCTTTTCTTATGTTTAACTTCAACAATTTCTCCTCCACTCTGCTCTCAGTTATTACAAAATCATTAAGTATTCTGCTACAATTTGATAACCTTCTGGCATTTCCAAACTTTAATAGTGATGATGAACGCTGCGGAGTGAATAGCGGCTGTAATTTATCTTCAGAGCATTTAAACTGTTGGAAAAAGTGCACATCTGTTTTCAACAAGTAAAAGTATATGAATAGAAATCAGCTGACATTCAACTGGCAAGCACGTAAGTTGATAACCAAAGAATGAAATTCGCGTACTCTTATCGCGTTTCTTCTTTTGTCAATCGGACTTGAAGGGAGTATTTTCTTTGAAGGGGGAAAATATTGCAAATATATCAGGGAAAAGGTACTGTGCAGATATTAAAAGTTTTGCTCAAACTGTCAACGAAAAATTCCGCAAACTACTTCAAATTTAAATAACTGATGCGTCTCTCTCTCTCTCTCTCTCTCTCTCTCTCTCTCTCTCTCTCTCTCTCTACACGTAAAGATGGCTGAGCTGCGCTGCACCCTCCCCGTGATTTCTACTTCTGGAGTTGAATCGCTGAAGAATTGAGCGAGGTCACGACGTGGAAAACATGATTCCGTTTGATCCGTAGTTTCCGCCTTTCCCACTTGACATTATCTTTTTTCTGAAGTCTTATTCTTCATCTGCTATGACATTCTCATAGCTTCTTGACAACTGCGGCTTACGTGATAGATGACGTCCGGATTACTAAGGCTTTCCATGTTCAACCGCGTTCAGTACTTTTTCTTAAATACGGAAAGTATGAGGAAGGCTTGGAAGTGCTTTACACAAATGGAGCCACCTTCGATTCTTCTATCCTTCAGTAGATTCAAAGAAAAGGGGACTCCTAAATATGATGGGAGTAAACATCTAGAATAGCATTAGGTTCATTTTTTTTTTTTCTTTCTTGAAGAAAATAAGTGACGGAGAAAAATTCTCAAAGGAGTGTTGTTAGCAAGGGAATGCATTCAATGAGAAATTGGCCTGATTATCATCACTACATCTATTATTTATTTATTTATTTATTTATTTATTAAAGAAGGCCGTCCCAGCCACCTTTCCTGGCAACCCTACCATCTATCGTAATACTGTACAGGTTATTTCTAACATAACATATACTACCACTAGTTGGTTATATGATGACAATGATGACAACCCAGTTGCGAAGCAACTGTGTTGTCATTATTGCAACACCAGGGTACCTGCCCACCCACTGATGAGGAGCCAATGAGCTCTGAAACGGTGCCGTGTGGGTGATGTTATTCGCTGAGAATAAGTAACAATAGTCTTCTCCTATGGTGAAGCGTTACTTATTCAAGATAGTGCAATACCATGGCAACTTGTTGTGAAGGTATTCACAATATGAGATATATTTAATGATGCCAATTTATAACTACTTATGTGGTTGGCCATGTACAGAAATGATGCAAATGCACTAACTTGTACATTAGAGAAAGAAAAACATAAGGCGCTTTTAAGAGCTAAACAAAATTAAAAGAAAAACATAAACAAAAGCTAATAACATTACTTTATTAGCTCTGTAATTTTTAATGAAGTAGGAATAAAAAAATATCAGACAATCATTGTATGAAATAGCGAATCTTAATTATCTCTAAATAATCACTCAGATTATTTAGTGGTAGTTTTTTCTAGAGAATTTTCTCTCTGTTCCTTTGTCTTTTTATTTTGGCTACTTAAATTAAGTTGCTTACTTTTATTTTGAGCTTTTATGGAATAAATATATATGGAATAAAATTAAAAATTTTAATACAAAAGAATGAAATGAAGTTTTCATTTTCTTAATTCCTGTTAGCTGTACAAGTTATACTGCTTACCAAAGTCTATTATTTATTTATGTTGTTTTCAAAAATTTTTTTAAAGAGAATGTATGCTCTTGTGGAAGGGTTTCCAGTTCTATTAATAGAATAGAATCTTTAATAGCAGCATGATATACATACAATTAGTCCCGTCACGGCATGGTGGTTCCAGGGGTTTACAATACATATTTACAAAAGAGATACACATGAGAAAAAACATAGGTTACATCAGATTTTTGAAAGGCAACAAAGCAGTTTTACATTTTCAGTTCGAGGATTCCCTTCCTGTATTTTTTATTGTTGACCACTTCTTGGAGGTCCCTGTCGATGGCTTGCAGTGAGGGCAGCATTTGCTTTGGCAGTAATCTGCCGGTTACGGTTTGCTAGCAGCTGTGCTGAAGACCGGAGATAAGGGGGAGGAATGCGCCAAGAGCAGTGATCCCAGAAGTTCGGCTCTGTAATTTTACCTGTGGCCATCTTGATGGTGAACAGCAGTCTTCTTTCTCCGATGTAGGATCGGAGCCTGCGTAGTTGAAGGGCATCTGCTAACTGCGTTGATCTGAGAGCTGGGTGAAGGTGGAGTTTGGTGCCAGAATTCGGCAGAGAATATTCGTTTAATGTTGGATTCGGCAGCCGAGGCCCATATCTCTGAAGCATACAGTATTGTCGAGTAAAGGTTTGATACGATGTATCTTTTTACCAGTTGTGGGTCGGTGGTGTGGAGCAGCTGTTGTTTGGCGACCAGGCGTAGTGAATTCAGCCTCGACTGTATGAGGTTTACATGATCGTTGAAAGATAATTTGGAGTCGACAACGACCCCCAGATCTTTGTGCGTTTGAACACTTGGAACTGAGGAGCCGTTAAGCACAGACTCCAACGTTGCTGGGCTGTCTTTTAGTGAATAAATGATTTGTACCGATTTTAGGGGGTTCATTTGGAGTTTGAAAGCATTGAGGTAGTCAGCCATGTCCTGCAGTTTGCTATTGATTTGCTGAGTGGTTTCGGCTGCCGAGTTGGATGGCGATATCTTAGTAAGGAACTTGGCATCGTCAGCATATGTGATCCAATTGCACATTTTAGTCACAAACGACACCATGATTGCTGTGAAGAGAACGCCAGACAGGACCCCCTCCCCTTGAGGCACACCGGCAGTTATGTGACGCGTGAAGGTCTTTGTTCCGATCTTTAGTACAAAGGTCCTCTTGGATAGGAGAGATTCTAGGAACCAGAGAACATCGCCGCGAAAATTGAAGTAGTTTTCTAAGAGACGCAGGAGATTAGGTATATAGATGGCATCAAATGCGAAGTGGATGTCAAGATATATAACTGACAATTCCTGTCTTTGTTCAAAGGCTTCTATGATGTGCAGTGTGGTTGTTGCAAGATTAATTATAGTTGACCTTCCTGATATCGCATAGTGTATTTGCTGAGGACTGTCGCAGAGAATTTGAGATATCAGCTAAGTGATGTTAGTTTTTGCTTTTATTAAAAAAAATTGCATATCTGAAATATGACGAATTCCGTCGATTCTTTCCACTCATGAGAATAAGTTATTGGTATATCTGAAATTGATATGCCATATTTGCATCGTCACATTTTATGTGAATGGTATTTCTTTATATATACATGCAATTTGTCTTTTACCACTTTTACATCTGACTGAGCCCCGTATATGCAGACAAATTATATTCGGCAAGGCTATGTGCTAATTTATTTAGAGCTGTTTAAATGTGCTTTAATAGAAGAACTCCATATTTTATTCAGAAGGCACATGACTCAACACAATACCCTCCACGGCTACAAGCCAGGGGTTTATACAAAAGGAATAACACAATATAATAAACAAACATGAAAAAAAAAGGGGGGGTGGAAAGAAAACCGCATTATGGTCAATTATACAACATGATTAAAGCCTGGAGCACACAAATGACAAATTTCTATATGAAAATATATTTACAACAGCGTGTTAGCGAGAGTAGCGTTATTTCCAAGGAGAACTACTTTTATAGTGCAGGACAGTCATCTGAATAGGTGCAGATAGGTTTGAACACTGGAGTGATGGACAGGTCCTCGGGAGCAGGTTTTGGTATCCTGTGACGTAGTCCCGAGAAGGAAGTCGATGGAGTAAGTTCTGCCTATATTTCTTATCAACTGCGAATTTGTAGTGATCGCCTTCCAAGGAGTGTATGCACTGCAGTATATCCAGGGGTTGGCCCTAAGGCTAGGGACTGAGTTCCTCTATCCACATGTAGCCATCTAACTGCGGATGGAGTTAGATGGTACTTGATTCTGAAATAATGCCAACCATAATTTTGACAGCAAAGATGGCTCTTCTCTCGTGAATGATGGAAGGAAGAAGTTTGATGCTGAGAGCTGCCGCCATATGGGTGGTCCTTGATGCAGGGGAAAGCCGAAATTTCCATATGGCCCACTTCAATAGCTAGAATTCCCCTGCGAAAATTCGTCTAAGATGCGTCTTAGCAGTTGAAGTCCAGACTTCGGCGCCATAGAGTATGACCGGATAGACATGTCTTAATGTATCTGCACCCAGAAGCTTGGTCATGGGCTTGCATAAGTTGTTGCTTAAGTATCCACAAGAGTCGGCAGGACTTTATTTACAGGTAGTCTGTGTGGTGGAAAGGAGAGCTTTTGGTCAAAAATAACGCCCAGATCGGTACGTTGTTGGACAACAGAAATAGCAGAGCCTCTTAAAATGAGTTGCACTATTGTTGGGTTCCGTTTGAGCGACAAAGCCAACTATTTCGACTTCTCAGGTTTGACGTGAAGACGGAAACCACAAAGGAAGGTCTCGAGGTTCTGGATTTTCTGAAGGATTAGGGCAGTGGTTTTCAACAGGGGTGCCGAAACAACATTCTTGGTGTGCCGTGTAATTTCAGATTAAGTTACTTAAGGTTATTATTTTATTTATTTATTTATTTGAAATTTATACATTTATTTCATTATAAAATGGTGTACAGTATCTATTGTACCGTACTTTTTTTTTTTTTAATTTTGTGGTGATCTATAATTGATCTTTATTTAGTACCTCTATATAAAGAATAAAATTATTATATAGGTGTATATTAAAAGGTCGAAAACCACTGTGTTAGGAATTTATTTTGGCTTGGGGGTGCCGTGAAAAAATTACTGGGACACTAAGGGCACCGTGAACCTAGACAGTTTGGGAACAGAGAGAGAGAGGGAGAGAGAGAGAGAGAGAGGGAGAGAGAGAGAGAGAGAGAGAGAGAGAGAGAGAGAGAGAGAGTGAGAGAGTGTCTTTATTACCCTTCACGGCCATGAAGCCAGGGGCTTAGTTTCCCAAACTTTCGGGAAAATTGAACAATTATTTACAAAAAGGTAATTTTACAAAGAAAACAAAGGCGAGAACTCCTTACGAGAGTTAAATCTGATTGAGCTGGCTTAACATCGAGATAAGAGCACCAGCTCAATCAGACAGGAACAGATGCAAGGTATACATCAGTCATTGCTGATTAGTCTCCTACTCGTCATAATTTTTTTCCGGTAAGTCCGGTCAGCAGCAGATTTGTTCAGGTCGGCGTCAAGTGCCTGGGTTTGCTTGAGCATCTGCTGAGGAAGGAACCTGTCCGAGAGATGGAGTCGTGCTGAATGCGAGTAGAGCTCGGGATTGGCCTTAAGGGCAGCAGGGGGGGGGGATCCTCCAGCCACAGGTATCCCAGAATGAAGGTGTTGCCATTATGCCTGTTATCATCTTGACTGTTGCTAGGTGTTGGTCGTCAACTAAGGTGGGAAGCCGTGGAATTCCGAGAGAGTTGGCAAGCTGTGTGGTACGAATCAGAGCTGGAAGGTTGTGCTTCCTGTTGGTCCACTTTAGGAGCCAGAATTCTGTGGCAAAGAGTGGTTTCTTTATTGACGGTGCCGCTGACGCCCAAATTTCAGCAGCATAGAGTAAAGGTGGAAAGATATAACTGTTCTTATGTACCTCACGGTTATCTTTTTATCTGTGATATGAAGGAGATGTTGTTTTGCTATCCACCGGAGTCTTGAAGCACGTGTGAGGAGCATATCCATGTGGGCGTTGAATCGAAGTTTTGGGTCGAATACAACGCCCAGATCACTGTGGCTGGACACAATTGGGATGAGGGTGTTGCCGACCGAAGGCTGGAGAGAAGGAGTTTGCTTCAATGAGCAGTGTAGTCAGCAGTGTCTTCGGGGTTGATAGGAGTGAGTTTTGTCATCAGAAAAGGTAACAATATCATACGGCCCGTCACGAGAACAGCTGCCGACCGGGCTAGTCAAGTGGGTAAAGTGCCTGCCTGGCAACCCAAAGGTCGCGGGTTCGAACCCGCCTCGGGCTTGGATCAGAGTAAAATGCAAAAACTTTGGGAGGTGCATTATGGCCACAGAAGCCGATGTGCCAACAACTAACAAAAAAAAAAAAAAACCGAGAACAGCTGAGAAAAATTATTCCAGACAGGACCCCGCCTTGTGGGAATCCAGCTGTAATAGTCCTGGTCGCAAATTGCCATCAAACAATAATAGTCCTATTCTCAAGTATTGTCTGAATAAACCAGAACAGTCACTGTAATACTCACGTAGTGGCCTTGCCAGCGCGTGAACGAATATGAAATCAAATGCTGCTTGGACGTCGATATATATATAACTGTGATTTCCGAACCGTGCTCAAATGCCTCGGTGATCTTGGTAGCGGTGGTGACTAGATTTGTAGCGGTGGATCTTGACGAGGTAGCATAGTGGATCTGCGATAGCTGTTGTGGCATAATTTGGATGGTTAATGTTCTCAGAAGAGATTTCTCAAAGAGCTTTAATAGGCTTGATGCAGAAGAAATTGGACCGAGAAACAGAGACTGGGCTGAGAAGCAGAGCGTATTTTCGGCAGGGGTCTTACTACAGTAGAATCTCGTTAATACAAAGTTCAAGGGACCTAAATTTTTACGTTTTGTAATAACGAGGTTTGTAGTAACGAGGTTCCCCAAAAGTGTCAAAATTTTACCTTTATTATTATTTATTTTTTTTTTTTTTGGAACATACTATATATCTATTAATAATATCAAAAATAAATAAAAACTAATAAAAACAAAAGCCTTGTCTAACAGTACAGTAGGATTAACACACTTTTTAAAGATTTTATTTTATTTTATTTGTAAAGATAAACTAAGAAAAGCAATTACCAGAAATGAAAATATTGTACAATATATATTTTGATATATACAATATTTTAGTATCACAGTAAAAGAATTAATCTTAATATAAAAGGAGACATACAATCCATTAACTTTTTGATAAATTTATATCAAATTAAAGAAAGGATCCACTGTTGTTTACACAGTTTTTGTCCTATATGCATTTTTAACTACAGCACAGATATTAAAAAAAATCCAGTAGTTATGTCTTTATCAACGTTACTCCAACAGATTCTCTGTTATGTTCAGTGCATTTCGGCCATCTTTTTTAGATGGCAGTGAGTCTGCTTTTCCACTTCAGCTGTCGCCGGTAACAAAAACATCACCGTTTTGCTTGGTGCTCAGCAGCTCTTCAAGTGTTGCGTTGCTGTGGCAGAAACTACATGTACCTTCACAAACTCTTCAAATTCTCCCATTTCTCAATGTTGCTATCACGTTCGTCTGCTGGACAATGTTTTTGGATGATATTCTCTCTAATGCCACTGTTTCTGAAGCAGTTGATTATTACAGTTGATGCAATACTGTCCCAAGAAATAACAAGATTACGGATATTATCCAAGACATTCCAATTTAGCTGAAAATTGTTCCATTCCTCTCTCCCTCATATGTTGAGGATCAGATATCTTATCAGGCTGGCTCTGTATGCTCCCTTGTGGTTATAAATAATGTCTTGATCCAATGACAGCATAAAACTGGCGGTAAAAAAAAAAAAAAAAAAAAAAAAAACATACCGCAGGATGTAAGCCTCTTCAACAATTCATGTTGAGGAAAATGGACCATAATCTGCCACGCTGGCCCAGTGCGGGTTGGCAGATCGACCGTACTTAGCAGTCAGGGGCTTGATACCCAGTCTACTCAAAGAACGTATGCTACTGTAGTCCCGCTCCTGACCACTCGGCTGCGTATGGTAATGAGAGGTTAAAAACAACAGCCGTATATTTGTCAACTTAAGTGTCTCGGCAGAATGTGTTGTACAACGATCTAGCATCATCAAAATGTTCCTTTTTTTCTGAAGCCATTCTTCTGTCCACTTTTGATAACCAAGACTGAAAAATTTTGACCATAAGCCAAGCACTTCTATTGGCCACCTAATCAAATTGAAGTTGGTTAACTTCTTTAATGTCGTTTAGTCTATGTAGGGGTGAGTTGGAGATACTGTAGTTCAGCTGCAATAAACTTCAGCACACTCATCCCGAAGGGGAAAACCCCTGTAGCTGACAATAGTTTATGATTCTTGTTTTTCCATGTTTTAAACGTTTTAATTTAAAACAAAATTTTATTTTCAGAAATGATATACTGTCCTCAATTCGATTTCCATTGTATAGAAGGATTTTTTTTTTTTTCCATTTCCACTGCGGAATTGGCCTCTAAACTGTAGTTTTCATCCTACCGAGTAGGTGAACTAACTCCACTACACGCAAATTAGACAAAGCCTATAATGAATTATAGACAACAGCCTCTGTCTAGAAATAAAGATGAAGCTTCGTAACCACAGCCAACGATGAGTTTGTCGAAGAACAACCAAATGCCATGGTCACGTTGACAACTAAGATGTTCGTAGAATTTTCTGATTTTTTTGTATTTGCTATACGTGAGCTTAATATATATAGTTTTTGATTTTTGTGTTTTAACTGTTGAATTTTGATATAAATATTGAATTTTTGTGAATAACGGGCACATAGTGTGCCCGTTATGTCGCATGTGGTGTTTTATATTGCCTATTTCAGTAAATATAGAAAATAGGAAGCGAAATTAGTTAATAGGTTAAAAATGATCACAGTCAGAGATCTGTTCCTTTCTTACGTACTTCTAATTCAAAGGTGGGCGAAAATTTTAATAACAGTAAAGAAGTACTGCGATGAAATTATAAATCACATGATATCGATTAGGCGATTCAGAACCCGCAAAGAAAGGATTTGCAAGCAGTGCATTAAAATAAACGTTGAACTAAGAGGCATTTTAGCCATGTAATTTTGAAAGCAAACAAAGTTGATGTATGTGAAAATATCAAGTCCATTTTGCATTAATCTCATATAGAAGGGAAACCACAGTATAAAAACCAAAATTAATTTTAACTTCCGTACAACAATACAGATTTTAGTTTCAATACAATTTTAATTAAGTTTGAAACAAACAAATAAATATTTATTTCTGAAGATATCCATACAGTGAGGTATATACAGAGTGTCTCAAAAATATTGGTACAAACGTTTAGGGGAGGTAGGAAACATCTAAAGGAATATGAATCGCATAGGAACCCATAACCGGAAACGTCACGGGAAAGTAGTAGCAGAGGCACAAGAAGCAGAAATGACACGAGACAGTAATTAGTGGCAAACATTTATTTGACATAATATTAACAATGGAGTACGAGGTGGATGCATTTCATGATGTTACAACAGATGCTCGAAGGTTCCACCATGAGACGCGATGCATGCGTGACACTGACGCAGCATGGATTGGTGGACACGGTCGAACACACCTGGAGTTTCTTTGACAGTAGCAGCAGCGCAGACGAATCTCGCCACGAGATCCATTTCCGTCTCCACATGCGATTCATACATGATAGATTTGAGGGCCCACAGAAAGAAATCAGGTGAGCGTGGGGGACAGGCAACGGGTCCACCACGGCCAATCCATCGACGCCCAAAACGCTTGTTCAAATGGTCACGAACACACCTTCCATAATGGGCAGGCGCCCCCTCATGTTGAAACCAAATGTTGCATCTCACATTTGCTGGAACATCGTCAAGTAATCCCTGTAGAACTTGGTCAAGAAAGATCTGATATTTAGCGGAGTTCATGCGGGATGGTAACAAGTATGGGCCGACTAAGCAGTCACCGACCATACCTGCCCACACATTTATTGCGAAGCGATGTTGTGCCGCAAAGGGGTGCACACCTTGTGGGCCCTCTGCTAATCCATACACTAGGTGCATGTCTGCCAGCTCACAGTTCGTATATCGGATGCATGCTCTTCGTGCGGCGACTACTGCTCGAATGAGTAAACCAGAAATTTTCCCTCTCTCGAACTGATGAACAGCGCCGTGTACCGACTTACGGTGACGTTTCCGGTTATGAATTCCTATGCGATTCACATTCCTTTAGATGTTACCTACCTCCCCTAAACGTTTGTACCAATATTTTTGAGACACCCTGTATAAGTAACCAAGAATCCTTTATGACAAGAGGAGTAACATAATATGCAAATTACTGACATGGAAACATATATATATATATATATATATATATATATATATATATATATATATATATATATATGATTTCCCCCGCCTCAGTCAAATATTATGAGAATTAGCGTATTCATATTAGAAAAAATCTGGATGTATTAGTTGTGTTATGAAAATTAACACAGTAATGATCAAATGACGTTAATATCAAGGGGTATTTAGTAAAATATCTATCCGTTGTCAATACAAATTCAGTAATTTAAACAGTGACGAGACACGGGGAAATAAATTATTCCAGATGGCTTCTTTAAGATCAGTATAATTATAAAAAAAACTGAGAGCGCATCAAATATTCTAGGTATAATTTTTCTTTATACGGATTCCGCAAATAGCACTAGCAGAAACTGCTTTCTTAACAGGGTTCATTTACTATGTATACGAGTTAGAATTTGACTAAATTTATAGAGAAAAGGTTTACATCAAGGCAGCAACAGCAAAGCTATTTAATGAAAAGTAAACGTTGTAATTCTGAATAGCCACAATAAACAGCTGATTTTCGAACTTGGCGGATCCCATGCACTTTAATGAAAGAAGATACTATAATATGGAAATATTTTCTTCGGTTATTAGTATCAGTAATGGCCGCATGGTGCAAGAAAGCCTATGACTTATGCTGCACCAGCCAAAAAAAAAAAAAAAAAAAACGGAATAAAACAATGATAAAATAATTAATAAAAGAAAAGGAAATTAAACCTAACATCCTATGCGTTTCCCTCACCCGAAGGTACTATCCAGATGACCTTTGAATTTCCCCAAACTGTCCGCCTCTACCACCCATGTAGGCAACTTATTCCAGTAATTTATAACTCGCTGGCTAAAATAAAACTTCCTGCAGTCCAATCTAAACTTTTTTTTCCCCTCTAACTTGAATTTATGTCCCCTACTTCTAGCATCATTTATAACCTTAAATTCCGTCCTCATTCATTTTACTGATGCCTCTCAGAGCCTTAAACACCTCAATCAAATCTCCTCTAATGTGTCTAGTTTCCAAACTCTGCAACCCACATATTCGAAGTCTTTCTTCATAAGGACACCCTTTTGCCGATCTCACCAGGCGAGTTACCCGTCTTTGCACCCTTTCAAGAAGCACGATGTCTTTCTTTAGGTCCGGTCTCCATACTGGAACACAGTATTCCAAGTGTGGTCTAACAAAAGCCTTATATAATGGGATTATCACGTCCCTATCTCTACTTGCAAAAGTTCGATAGATCATCGAGGACACCATGGGCCTTTCTTGCACCCTGTTTACAATGCTCAGAATTTCATGTCTGACCGTATCGTAACGCCTAAGTCCCTTTCCTCCAGTACTGGGTTCATTTGAACTCCACCAATTGAATAAGCTATTTTGGGATTACTGTTTCCAGGTGCTAATACTTCACACTTTGTTGGATTAATGCATAGCTGCCATTTTTCTGACCATTCCTGAAGTCTATCTAGGTCTCTCTGAAGAAGCTCAGCTTGACAGTGATCATTAACTACTCTACCAATTTTAACATCATCTGCAAATTTAGACATCACGCCCTCGATCCCTTCATCGATGTCGTTTATGAAAATTAAAAACAACAGTGGTCCTAATATTGATCCTTGGGGAACCCCCACTTCTTACATTAACCCAATCTGAGGAATAGCCATTTATCACAACCCTCTGCCTCCTGCCCTGAAGCCATCCTCATATCCATCTAAAGATTTTCCCAGTGATTCCAACCTGTTCCAGCTTACAAAGCAACCGCTAATGTGGGACTGAGTCAAAAAGCTTTTCTGAAATCTAAATAAACAATGTCGAAATTATTATTCCCTAAATCCAGTTCGTGAGTGACCCTATCAAAATAGCGAACCAGATTTGTTAAACATGATTTTCCCTTTACAAAACCATCCTGAGTATCCTTGAGAATTTTAATTCTATCCAAATGATCCTGAATTCCACCCTTGATCATTGCCTCCATGATTTTCTCTACACTGAAGTCAGACTGACAGGTCGATAATTTCCCACTTCACTCTTAGAACCACCCTTATATATGGGAGATACATTGGCATTTTTCCAATCCAAGGGAATCTCCTCAGAGTCTAGTGATGCTCGCATAATTAGCCTCAATGGTTCAATGCACTCCCTTAAGATTATAGAGTATATATTCCATCAACTCTAGGAGCCTTACTGGCCTGTAGGCTTGGAAGTTTTTTTTTTTTTTTTTTTTTTCATTAAATAATCTTGCGAAATTTCAATATCATTAATTAATTACATATTTTTCAACTTCGCTCCTACAATTTCCCATTGCCACAAAAGGTTTTTCATTTGTAAATATCGATGCAAAATAACTGAGTTCATTTGCAACGGCACCTGGTGTATTTAATACTATCCCCTTTCCCTTACGTAAAGGTCCGATCTGGTTTGTCCTGCTCTTCTTGGCA